>NW_006290441.1:719573-735825 GCF_000327345.1 Myotis davidii
TTCCCTGGCTGGGAATCGAAATGTGACCTCTTAGTTCATGGGTCCATGCCCAACCCCTGAGCCACATTGACTTTGGCGGAACTTTTTTTTTTTTAGTTTAAACAAATTGAATAATTAAAAAAAAGAAAAAATATGAAACACTTTTAAAGCAATGAAAGAAAAATAAATAAGTTGAGATATATTCCTTGTTCATTATCAAAGGCACAATATTATTAAGATGTCACTTCTTTTTAAAGTGATTTAGAGTCAGTGAATCCCAGTAAAAATCTCAGCAAGCTATTTTGTAGATATCGGCAAACTCATTTTAAACATTGAGTAGTCTAGACAAAACTGATGAAGAACAAGTCGATGAATTCACACTTTCCCAGTTTCAAGATTTATTATAATGTTACAATTATCAAAAGAGCATGTTATTTTAAAATGAATAGACATACAGATAAATGAAACAAAGCAGAGTCCATGAATAGAACTGTGCAAGTACAGTCAACTTGATCTTGGCCAGAAGAATAAAGACACATCAGCACAGAAGAGATAGTCTTTTTAGTCTTTAGTTATCATCAACAAATGATGAGAGTACAAATGGACAATCATAAGGAATTAAATGAACAAAGACACAAACTTTGCACCTGGGACACAAATGACCTCAAAAGCATTCATTGTCTTAAATATAAGATGCAAAGCTGTAAAAATTAGAGTGGGGAACTTATTGGAAAATTCTTGTGAAGCTAAGCATAGTGTCACCATGTGGCGCAACAGTTGTGCCCTCTGTTATGAAAATATAAAAACCACTAAGAACACACATAAGACAGAGTTATTAACAATGGGCAAAACCTGGAAGGAACCACTGTAGGTGAACCACAACCAAGTGAGGCATAGTAGGTGGAGACACTTGAGGTACACATGGGCTTCAGGCACAGGGTAAGGAAACAGGAGTTCAGACAGGGGCTAGAGGAACAGTAAGTGAAAGCACTGGTTGTCCAGATGGACTGGAGGCACACAGAACATAGACATACATGCACTGGTAAGGCTGAAGCACAGGGGTGGAATAGGGATGGAATAGAATGGAGACATATGGAGTGAGACATTGGAGGCCTGGTATTAGATGCAGGCACAGGAGATAGAGACACCCAAGGAAGGATATGTGCTGCAGGTACAGGGGAAATTGACACCAGTTGCCTGACTGGTTTTAGGAACAGGAGATGGAGACTCATGTGGGTTGGCAAGGGCTGCAGGAACCAAGAAAAACAAACACACACCATCTTGCTGCATTCCAGGCAGAGGGCAGATAGCCTTTGTGGATGTGCTCCCTGTCTTCTTCCCTGGGCCAGGTTGATGAGTTGGAACCTGCTTCATCTCTGTGACAGGAGTTCTCATGAGTTCTGCCATTCTCTCTCCTTTCTGGTCATAGGAAACCTGACTTGTCTAATAGCACCAAAGACTGAATCACTGGTGCCAGGTTTTGTGCGATGCATGTTATATAGACTAATAAAGGCTTGAATATATAAACAAGTGGAAAAAATCAGTTGTGTTTCTATAACACTAACAATGAACTAACCAAAAAAGAAATTTACAATAGCATGAAAGAGAATAAAACACTCAGGAATAAATTTAACCAAGGAGATGAAAGACTTGTACACAGAAAACTGTAAAGTACTGATGAAAAAAATTAAAGAGGACACAGATAGATGGAAAACACCCTCTGTTTATTGTTTATGGGTGGGAAGAATATTGTTAAAATAGCTATACTACCCAAAATGATCTACAGATTCAATGTAATCCCTATCTAATGGAATTTTTTTACAGAAATATAAAAAAATCTAAATTTACTATGGAACTATGAAAGACCCCGAATAGCTAAAGTAATTTTAAGTAAGAACAACAAAGCTGGAAGTATCACACTTTCTGATTTCAAAATATAAAAATATAGTCATCAATATAGTATGATACTAGCATAGACATATAGACCAATAAAGCAGAATGGATAGCACAGAAATAAACCCATGCGTATACAAGTCAACTGAAATTCAACAAAGATGTCAAGAATACACATTAGGGAAAGGATAGTCTCTTCAATAAATGGTCTTGGGAAAACTAGATATCCGCAAGCAAAAGAATGAAATTAGACCCTTATCTTACACCATGCACAAAAATCAACTCAAAATGTAATAAAGACTTAAGTGTAAGACCTCAAACTATAAAACTAGAAGGAAACGTAGGCAAAAAGCTTCATGACATTGGTTTTAGCAATGATTTCTTGTTCATGACATCAAAAGCACAGGCAATCAAAACAAAAATAGACAAATGGGATTACATCAAACTAGGAAGTTTCTGCAGAGCAAAGGAAACAGCAAAATGAAAAGGCATGCTATGGAATGGGAGAGAATATTTGCAACCCATATATCTGCCAAGGGGTTAATATCCAAAATATATAAGGAACTTCTAAAACTCAACAGCAGAAAAAGAAATAAGCTGACTTAAAAATGGGGGAAAGCTGAATAAACAATTGTCCAGAGAAGACATACAGATGGCCAACAGGTAAATGAAAAGGTGCTTAACATCACTAACCATAAAATGCAAATCAAAATCACAACGCGATATCACCCTACCCCTGTTAGGATGGCTATTATGAAAAAAACACCCCCAAATATAAGTGTTTCAGGGATATGGAGAAAAGGAAACCATTGCATATTGTTGGTAGGAATATAAATTGGGGCAGCTACTTTGCAAAACAGCATGAAAGTTCCTCAAAAAATTAGAAATACTGCCCAGCTAGTGTGTCTCAGTGGTTGCGTATCAACCTATGAACCAGGAGGTCACAGTTCTATTCCCAGTCAGGGCACATGCCCGGGCGTTGGGCTTGATCCCTAGTAGGGGGTGTGCAGGTAGTTTTATTCACAATAGGCCAGACATGGGAGCAAATCTGAATGTCCTTCAATGGATAAATGGGTAAAGAATGTGTGGTTTATACATACAATGGAATATCATGTAGCCGTTAAAAGGAAGGAAATCCTGCTGTTTGCAACAATGTGAATGAACCTGGAGGACATTACACTAAGTGAAATAAGCTAGACACAGGATAAACAGTATGTGATAGCACGTATCTGAGGAATTTAAAGTAGTCAAATTCACAGGCACACAGAATGGAATGGCAGTTGCCAGAAACAGAGAGGAGGGAGAGATAGGGAGGTATTAGTCAAAGGGTACAAAGTTGTAGATATACAAGGTGAATAGTATGGCAAAGTGCCTATAGTTAACAGCACTATGTATGCTTAAACATTTGCTGAGGAAGTAGATCTCAAGTTAAGCATTCTTATCACACATACAAATAAAGAGGGCAGTGGGAAACTTTTGAAAGCGATGGATATGTTGATGGCAAAGATTGTGGTGATGGTTTCATGGGTGTACACTTATCTCCAAACTGATCAAGTTGTATACGTTAAATATGTAGAGCATTTTGTATGTCAATTATACCTCAACAAGTGTTTTCTTTTCCTTTCAAAAGGATGGTGAAAGTGGACACCTTGACTTCTTCCCAATCACAGGGAGAAAGCATTCAGTCCTTCACCATCTAGTAGAAATGGTGTAGTCGGTCCTAGCACTATTGAGTGTCTGGCTTGCTGAACCACAAAATCATTGCACCCCAAATTCCTCCTCCCTGTCCCCTTCCTGACACTGTTTGCAGGGAGGATTCTCATGTGTGACTAATTGGGGTTTTAATGCTGGAGAGAAAAACTCACCAAGGCTTCATCAATAGGCTAAGGAAACCGCGTGCAGGAGGCCATCCTGTCTGCAAGTTCAAGATTGGGTTTGGACTCTTTGGCCTTCTTTTGACCCTGTAGACAGAAGAGACACAATCAGGGAAAGGGATGGCATCACTTGGGCTCAGATAGGGTGGCACTCTAAACAAGTAAGTGAGGCTTGGATCGATGGGCAAGCACAAGATGGAGCATAGGATGTCTAGTCTTACAAACTCATAACCCCTTGTCTACATTGGCCGGCAGAGTTAGCCCGGCACACTTCCTAACCAAAGAAAGGAATGAAGGAAAGTACAGCCAGGAGAAGCTGAAGAGCTGGTCCTTTGTTGTGTCTTATGTCTTTTAATCATTAGTGCAACAAGGCAAGCTGTTTGTGTGTGTGTGTGTGTGTGTTTAAAGCTTTTCATTCTTTAAAAACATTTTAGCTTTAAAATATGAGGCAGCCAAGCTTTTGGAGATGGGGAAGGGTGTTAAGTAACTCGCTCAAAGCCACACAGGTAAGAAGTGGCAGAGTAAGGACTCAGACTCAAGTCTGAAAACCCAGGGCCTTTTCACCTTATCAAGCTGCCTCACTTAGTGGCTGGCGTGTATTGTAAGCTGGACACTAAACTAGAAACCGACTTTAATCCATCTTTCCTGTTCCTCAGGTTGTAAAAACACATTTTAAGAAGTTGGGGACAGCAGTGCCTGCTGAGTCAGTCACTGGGGCAGAGGCAATAGTGATGCCTGAGGGTGTCCCATCACATCTGCGGACACACGTTCCTGTTTCCTGTCTGAAGGGAAAATGCCACAGAAGGAGTGGGTGCGATGTCGCCCTCTCTCCCAGTTACCTTATCCGATGAATGATTTAGGGAGGCGACATCTCAGAGAGGCCCACTTTAATTACGCCCATGAAAGAGGAGCTGCTGAAAGTGCTTCTGCTGGATTATTTATGAAGGTGGAGAGGAAAGAGACTTGGAAATAAAGAAGTGTAGAGAAGAAGAAGCTAGTGATGCAAAGGCGAGGAGAAAGAAAGGGATGGGAGAGGGGAGGGGAGAAGAGAAAGAAGCCAGGACTGTTGCTGCTTTTGGAGAGTGGAGTGGGGACGGTGGTAAGGTCAGGGGGAGAAGGCAGCTGGGAAGTGCTGAGTGAATGGCTCGGCTGCTTTCTGTCATCATTACAAACCATTGCAGAAGGGATCTCAGCTTCTGCTGAGAGGAGATAACATTTCTGTTGATGCTCATGTTCAGGTTGACCCCAGCTGATAATGGAGTGACCTTCTGTCCACCCTTATGGTTCTGCATGAGAGAATTCCACAAGGGGAAATTATCCTGTGGGACTTTGTCTTTCTTAAGTGACCTTCCCCATACTTCCTCTGGGACCTTCCCTTGATCACCATTCCCTCGCCCTGCTTTTTAAAAAATTTTAGTTATCCCCTCTCCTTAGGGTCCTTCTCTCTCAACTTGAAAACAGAACTTCCTTTCCTTAAGTTTGATTAACCTCTGTAAGCCTCAGTTTGCTTGGATGTCAAAATGGAGCTAGAGCCAGCTCCCTTACATGACTCTGGGGGGTGGAATTAGGCAGTGTTGTGTAGCATGGCCAGTTCCCAGGAGGTTTCCATTACTGGGTGTGTCTCTCCTTCCTTATTTTTTCTGTGTTCCTTTGAAAAGTGTGCTGTCCAATATGATGGCATTAGACACAGGAGGCTACTGACACTTGAAATGTGGCTGCCAATCTGAGAGGGGCTGCCTCTGTGTGAAGCATCATGATTGCATCCTAACATCTGCAAGTCCCTGGTCATTCTTACCCTGGTCTCATGATTCATGTTACATGTATTTCCTTCTGAGATAGTTCTAAAGTGAATTTTATATATGTCACGTGGCATACACACATATTTAAAGTAATAGCTTTATTGAGATATAATTTACAGGCCATAATGTTTATCCCTTTAAAACATACAATTCGGTGGTTTTAGAATATTCAGAGTTGTGTGACCATTACCATGATCTAACTCCAGAACATTATTATCACTCCAGAAAAAACGCTGTTCCCATTCCAGTGTCTTCTCATTCTCCCATTTCCTTAGCCCCTGACAACCACTAGTCTGCTTTCTGTCTCTATGGATTAGTCTACAATCCATGAGTATTTCATATTAAATGGAGTTATACAATATGTGACCTTTTCACATAGCTTATATATGAGAACATCCCAATTATAATCTCCACATCTGGTGACAATCCATGCAATGTATTGTGTGTGATGTAGTGACAAGCAAGTGCATGGAAATGTAATTTTATTTATATACATGTATCCTTATGACCACATTGTTGTTTTTTGAAAATATATTTTTATTGATTTCAGAGAGAGGAAGGGAGAGGAAGAGAGAGACACATCAATGATGAGAGAGAATCATTGAACAACTGCCTCCTGCACTCCCCCAAATGGGGGATCAAGCCCACCACCTGGGTATGTGCCCTTGACCAGAATTGAACCTGGGACCCTTCAGTTCGCAGGCCAACACTCTATCCACTGAGCCAAACCAGCTAGGGCCCCTTATGACCACTTTGGAAAATATTGTCTCCATTTCACAGGTGAGGAACCTACAGCACAGAGAAGTTATGTAGCTGGCCTAGGGTCACATTTCTATTAAATGGAAGAGCTGGGACTTAGATTGCTTTTCCCCCTGTAATCTCCAATAGAGGTATGTGGGGATCTTTTTCTTCTTCTCTCCTCTGAACCAAGCAGAGTATCTGATACTCATGTGTATGTTTTTGAAATGGATGAATAATTCAAAGAATGAATTAGCTGAGCTATCAGGTGATGGGGAGAGGGGAGTGGCCTCGGAACTCCAGGTATTAGCCTGCCAGGCCCAGTAGGCCTGGTCACCCATGCTGTGTAGTACATGCCGCCTGCCCGCCCTGGGGTGCTCGGCTATTAATCCTGGCTCTCCTCCTCCCTGGGCCATTAGTGTGTCACTGGGGTGCAGCGACGAAACCTCCCAGGGCACTCTCGGGGGCGGCATGCTTCGGGAGGACAACTTCCTACAAATCAGGATGGATGGACATAGGAGCCAGTGTCTGCTTGGGTCACTGAGAGTAATTTAGCGTATGAATTGTTTTCTCAGCTGGAGACAGTGTGGGTGTCTTGCTTTTCATTTGTGCTTCATTGTACATATTACCTCATGTGGAAAATTAACAGGCGTTAACCCCTACGCACGGCCCAGGCTGGAGCAATGGACAAGGCTCCTGTATAGAATGCAAAAGCTTAGGGTAAGAAGAAGGCTGACCACAGGGCCAGGGCAAGGGGGGACCCTCATCCCAGGTACCTGGGAGCATGTCCAACCTGCATGTGGGCCCCATCAGCCCCAGGGGCACCAGAAAGGGAGCCCTGTGCAGTTCCCTGAGATCTGGGGCTTTCTGGTGACTGTGCTGTGTAGCCAGGTGGGAAGGTAAATTAGACAAAATAAACAGGTTAATAGGCGCTCCAGATACTGGCAAGGGTGCCCCAGAATTTCTCCCAGAATTCTGGGAACACCTTATTTATCCTTTGTTTCTGACAGTCTCTTCCCTATTACGTGTGACATCATCTTCTGTCCTACATATCATATTGCTTGCTTAAACTTCTAGTGCAGAGGTCCTCTGGCCTCCCCTGCTTACCGTCCCCTCCCGCCCTGCTCCCCCAGCTCGTCTGGTCCTGCTCCTCATTACTCTCGCTATTCTAGACACACTGACTTTTCGTTCTCCCCTGCTTCATTCAGCCCCGCGTCTTTGTACACCGTTTCCTCTGCCTTGCAAACCCTATTTTTTCTCGGAGCCAAACTCCATTCAGTTTAAATGTCACTTCCTCGGGGACGCGTTTTCTGATTTCACACCTCTCACCTCAAACCATTATATAGGGTCTCAGTCTGCTATATTTCCCTATTAATAGCATTTGTCAAAACTGCAATTAAATACTTAGTCTGTAATTAGTTGTTTAATGACTGCCTTTCCTGCTACACTGTTGGCTCTGAGAGAGCAGAGACTGTCAGTCTCATTCACCTTTGTATCTCCAGGGTCGAGCACGTTGCCTTGGGTGGAGTAAGTCCTCAAAAATGTATTGGATGAATGAATAGCTTTCTTGTTAGGTTGTGTTTATTTTTTTTGTCTTAGCAGGAGGTTTTTTTCTGAGATTTAAACTTGGCATTTCCAGGAGGAACTAATTACTAAGTACATTTAGTTCTGAGACTCATGTTATAATCCACATATAAGCCAAAGTACCACACACCACAAGCTAATCTTAGAGCAGTGTCACAAGCAAAGGAGCACAGTTCAATACCAAAATAAATGCCCCTTCCACTTCTAGCTCATTTTTCTCTCCCTGCCCTGACCTCTAATTTCTATGCTTTACTAGGCAGATTGACTCAGGGTTCTTGATTGAGCTGGGTATGCAATGGTAATCCTTACCTGTCAGGAACTTGTAGTTTGATTACATAAAAGGCTCTTGTTATAGTCCAGGCAAGAGATTATGGTAATTTGGAAACCAATGAGGTAAACACATTTAAGATATATTTTAGGAGGTAAAATTGAGGAGGGGTATCAAGGATGTTAGGGCTGATACTCCATATTAGCCATAATCCAGATGATTTGTCCAAGTTGTTCATGGAATTTCATCCTCCTATTTTCTGGGGATTAATTGTAAAATGGTCATGTGATTCAATGCTGTCTGTTTCTGAGATGTGAGAAGTCCAATGGAGACTTTGGGGGAAGAATCACCTTCCTCTTAAAGAGAGAACCACAAAGGGGAACAATATCATTCTTTTGCTGAATGTGAACCAAGAACATCTTCTCTGACTACTTGTATCTCTGACTACTACTGCTACAAGACTGGAGGGGACAGCCGCGGGAAGGCAGGTTATGGAAAGAGCCTGAGCCCTGGCGGACATCACTGAGTTGCTGATGCAGTGCGCCGGAGCCCACCCTCTCTGGAATTGTGGGTATGTGACATAAAGAAATTTACCAGTCTTTAAGCCGTTTGGCTGGATTTTCCATAACTTGCATCAGACAGCATCCTGAATGATGGGGAGGAGCAGTGGAAGCTCAGTGGGCACAAAGGTGTCTTTGTCTTGCTGGAAGATTTCCAGTCACAGGGACCACCTCGCAGGGCTGGGGCTCCCAGTTTCCCTTCTGACCTGCTCAGAGATGGAGCTGAGGCAGCAGGGGCGGGGGGCTCATTACCCATAGTTGGGAAGGGGTGGAGAATGACCCAGATCAAACAATAAATAGTGAATTCCTCTTTTGGGCTTTCAATCTTCATTGAAATGGGAAGATGGTTACTTACTGATTTATTTGTTTTTCACCAGCTTATGTTCTAGACTTACTCTTCTTAGATAATGTATTTTTGAGGCATTTCCTCCCCAAAGAAATACTGTATTACAGTAACAATAATAGAAATTAACATATAGAGAAGGATAAAAAAATCTCTATTATCCCACAACCAGCACAAACTGTTTTCTTTGCCCATGTGTCCTTAAAATTCGTGTTCATATTCATACAAAAATGTGCACAATGGTAGTCATATCCAGGCATCATTAATTTTTTATTGAGGCATGACATTTGTGCTGCGAATTGCCCATATCCGTACAGCTTGATGATTTTTCACATGTGTTCACTTTTGTAACCACCGCTCAGTTCAAGATACAAAACACTTGACTGGGTATCATTTTGCAGTTTTATTTTAAAATTTAATGTCATATCAGAATCATGTTACCCTGCTGTTTATCCTAAGAATTTTTTAGTATGCTACATGGTCTTCATACTGATGACTACTAAAGGCTTTAAAACTTCAATCAAATGGCTGTGTCACAGATATCTGAGCCAACCCACATTACTGGACACTAAGATTGTTTAAAATTATTCTATAGCATAAATAATGCTCCAGTGCTCTGTACAGTAGAGGTCAGAAACTGGAAGCCTGTAGCCTGGATTCTGCGCACATACCCATTTTGTTAGTCTCATACAATGGTGGCACACAATATTTTTAAGAATACAGTATCTGAAAAAAACTTAAAAAAGACTATCTAAATTTTGTTGTAGACTTGTAAAACTTGAGAGAACTCACATGCAAATCTAGGTTTCTCGATTCCTTGATAAAGCAGAAGGTCTGGTCACACGGTCTACACTCCCAGGAGTGGTAGTCATGTGCAGACGAAGGGACTACCTTCCTTAGAAGAATATGCTCCCAGTTTGCCACAGTCCCCGTGACTCCTGATTTTTCAGGCCTGTTCACTAATTAACAGCATCTGCCTTGGCCCAGTAGGCAATTGAATTTGCTATTCCTGGCATATGGCTTCTTTTTCCCTGATGCTTATAAAGACGTCATTTATGCATAAAGTTGTTGATAACTCCAAGAAAATAATAAATAGAAGCACTTTCAGAAGAGCATAGTTAAGAAGAGCCTGCCTGTTGTACCCAGGCTACCCTAGTAGCAATCACAGCTCATGACTTTGGTCCAGTCAACATCCTCTGTGGGCTTCAGTTTTCTCAGGCTTCAGGTGAGAATACGACTCCCACTTCATGGAGCAATTGTGAAGCTCTACTAGAGCATAGCACACAGTAGGCAATCAGTAAATGGTGGCTAAGTAAAAAAAAAATCTATTAAAAATGTTGATTGATTCAATTCTAGTTCTTAAAGAGGAACTAGAACATTTACTTTTATAAAAATAGGATTTAATTTCCTCTGAATTTTTGTAGTTCATTCAAAAAGTCTTCAGAGGTTGTATAAAGTTTTAATAACAGCAACAATAATAATGATAATTGGATAGGATTAAATAAAGCTGTGTCTGAGTGTCTAAAGAGTGGCTTTTATACTATGATTTAATTGAAGTTGTAAATTAAAAGTGTGCTGCATTAACCCACCATATTAAGGAGGTTAAAATGGGAGAGAGATGGTCCTTAACATTGTTGTTTGAGCTGATACTTTTTTTAGGAGGATCATGATTGCCAGCTACTCCGTTTGGGCCTTTTCCAGTTGATTTTAAAAGATCCAGAGATTCTTGGAGGAGAATCTCTAATAATACAGAGGCTTGCCTCCAGAATTTTGAGAGCATAGTGATTGACCTCCATATAAGAAACCTTTCCTAGAAGATGATTTGTCTTTCTCTGCTTCATGGTCCCACCATCTACTGGAAACCTAGGAGTCAAATTTACCTTGTTTTTCTCCTCCACATCCAATCTATCAGTAAGCCTGTCAATTCTCCTTCCTAAATATCTCTCAATTCAATTTACTTCCCATCCATAGCAATACCACTCTCACTTAAGCCACAATGCACCCTATCTCTAAACAGCAAATAAGGTGATCTTTTAAATACTCAATTCAATTCATCTCACCCTACTTCTCAAAATACTTCCATGACTCCTATTTCACTTCAAACAAAATCCAAACTCCTTATTATTGCACACAAGGCTCTGTGTGGTCTGTCCCCAAATTCATCTCATACAAGGCTCCCCCTTTCTCATTATATTCCAGCAACATTGATCATCTTTCACACTAAGTTTTTACCCAGCCCAGAGACATTGCACAAGCCTTACTTCTGCCTGCCATCCCAGCTCCTACCCCAAGTTCTTCAGCTCTCTTTATAAGGTTGGCTTCTTCAGGGCTCAGGTTCAAAGTCACATTTTCATCCTAAGGAAGCCCTTCATTATCTTTTCTTACAGCATCCTCTTCCTCATACACCTCACACACTCTCTAATGACTTCGTTTCCTAGTTGGTAGCCTGTTTCCCCATACTAATGTAAGTTTCACAAGAACTGAAATCAAGACTCTCTAATTTACCAGTTATATCCCCAGCTGCTAGCACATTGCTGGGCACATAGTAGGCATCAATAAGTATTAATTTAACAAAAGAAAGAGTGGGTGGATATAACTGCTGTGAAATTCAGAGTAGTCTCAGGAAGGTTTTACTAGACTGTGATGTCTAGAAAGAATTTTAACCTAACCACCTATATCGGTATATGTATGTGTTTGGTATTGCTCACAGAAGCAAGTGTTTCAAAGGATGTGGAAAAATTATCACCTTATCTCTAGCACTGTCCAGGGGAGGTCCTGGGTTCCAGATCAATTATCGCTTATATTTCTCTCTGAAAATTAATGACTCAGCATTGGGCTTATTGATCAGTATCCTGTAAGTTTGATTAGTATGTATTAGAACCCTTAACCTGATGAGTGCTGAGAGAGCTGACAAATCTAATTTGCTGAGGGTTGGATGCACCTTGGTCTCTCACTGGTGCTCAGCCCTGGTCACTGACCCATTGTTTAGCTGTGACCCAGCTTTCATTCTACACTTAATCACGATATTCAGCTCTGGCCCTGCCTACTCTCTCACCACTTGATGACCCTGTGCCTTCCTCCTCTCAGCTTCTACAATCTCCCTTCTTCCCATTGTATGCCTTGACATAGTCAACAGATTTAAAACTTAAAAACCATTAAGTCAGGATACATATTGATATCAATAAACTGAAATTAACTTATGAACCAAGAAGTTTGACAACATCATGGACAACATTATGCCAACATGATTTGCCTTACTGGTGAAATGTGATATTACAACCCAGCTCTATGACATGTTATAAGTGTCCAGGTGAAAAGATAGGAAGAAAGCAAAATTCTGGAAGCTATTAAGTGGGAATTGAAGACTGATGAGTTCTGGAGAATAGGAATAAGACAGAATTAATAACATGAGATATGCAAAAGAAGAGTAAATTTCTAAATAAGGAGCATATTCCTCTTAGGGTCAGGGCCAGCTAGGATCCTACCATGATTCTGGAAAATATGGAGAAAATTATTCTTCTTAGTCTTTATTTTAAGTTCTCTGATCTCAGTTTAGTCATTATTTCAACACCATGGAACCTTCTACTGGGAGCTTTTGCTGTGATCTGGTAACTTGTAGCTCATGGGAATGAGAGTGCTCAGAATCCCAGATCAGACAAGTCTGGCTTTGATTATAGCTGGCTACTTTCCAATCCAGGCCTGCGCTAATGTGTAGTCTTAGGGAAAGTTGTGAGGTTGGACATATTTATTACCTACTAGAGGCCCAGCACATGAAATTCGTGAACGGGTAGGGTCACTAGGCCTGGCCTGCAATCAGAGCTGATCTTCCCTGACTGCTGGCAGCTGGTCCTGCCACCCTGCCGCAGCCACCACCAGTCGCCCTCTGTGTGTGGGGCGACTGGCTGGGCGATCGGTCTCTCCCCACCACCTGCAGCCCGCATCCGCTGCCACCCATACCTGGTTCCAGGTTCCCCATTGGGCCATCTGAGACTGCTGGACTGGGGGAGAGATCAAGAGGTTGACTCACAGGCCCCTATCAGGTGATCAGGACCTGCAGGCTAGGATCAGCTCCTGCATTGTTTGCCCCCTGGTGGTCAGTGCGTGTGACAGCCAAGTGGTCATTCCGCAGTCTGGTCAATTTGCATATTACACTTTTATATATGTAGATGAATTTATTCTATCTTGTTTGTAGCATATACAACCCTCAGAGCCTCCACCACTTCCTATTCCCTTAGGTCCACTACTCTCATATTTGTAAAAGGAACAAAGTAGAAATAGGGGTAGTAACAATAATGATGATGGTATCAATCAGGATTCACTGGAGAAAAAATAAGATCTGGGTTCAAATACTAACTTCACCACTTATTAACTGTGCTTCATTTTGCTTTTAGCAATGTTAAAATCACAAGGTTATTGTGAGGATTCAATAATGTTTGCACTCATCACTTTTCCCCTTTTCAAGTATAGTGATATGTTTTAAAGTTATCTGGAGAGGCAAGGATTAAAACCAAGGAATGCTGCTTTAATGGTGTAATTTTAGACAGTGGGTGGCATACATATTTTTGGATTACAGTTTCTCCACATGCTCCTGACATTATAATATGGACTTCTTCCTCTGCCTACATGTAATGGGATCTGGGCTTTGTCACTATGATTTCAGTATGATGAACATCCCTGGTCCTTGGCTCTGGCCTGTGTAATTGATCCTGTTCAGATGGAAGAGAGATTCTTTAAGTTTTGTTCAGGTCTATTAAATATTTCTTGAATGCATTCCTTCCTCTCCAGCCCCTCACTACTGTCATGGTTCAGGAACTCATCATTTCCTGTATGCATCACTGCATCATCCCTGCTGCTGGGCTCCAACTCTGCTGCTCATCCTTCACACAGCAGGCAGGGTGATCTTTCAAAAGCATGCATGTGATTCCGCCAGCCCTTCACTGAAGAGTCTTCAGTAGCAGTGTGCTTTCCAGCCAGAGTGGATCTCAGCCTCTCTTGTAACACACCACTTTGTCACATCAGTTATAAGGCAGATTCATCCATCTATCCATTCAACACATATTTATTGAGCATCTACTATGTGTTAGTTACTATTCTAGGTTAGGTATTTGAGGGGTCCCTAAGTAAAAACAACAACAGCAATGACAACAACATCAACAACAAAACTCAGACAAAAATCAATGCATGTTGTCAGAAGCTTGTTTAAAAAAATAAGAGTTAAAGTCTGGAAGATTGTGGATGATTTATCTGTTTGAATATATAGTGGCTACATGTTTATTTCTACAGTAACATTTCCCTAAATCACTTGCATGGTGAGATTCTCCTTGATGGGGAGTGGAAGGGGAATTTATAGCTACTAGTCGGGGAATTGTGTGTAAATCTGCATATTCCTTTGGCAGTGTGCATCTGAACAGTATCATCATTTAACTACAGAAAAAATGTTAAGTGTTGCTGCTTGTCTACAGGGTAGGGTACAAAGCTTTTAGCCTTCATTATTTGGTCTGGGCTTACCCCATCGGCCCCATTCCCTGCCACTCCCTATCTTGTACTGTACACTCGCTGGCCCTCTCCCCATAAAACTGTTTCATATTGATTTAACTTCCCACAAATAGAAGGGTTTGGATCCTAGATAACTGAAATATGTAAATAATTTCCTTGCAAGGTCAGAGGTTGTCTTGTAGGAGCGGGTACTAAGTCCATGTTGTAAACTGAAAATGAGGAGTGAAGGGGGAATTTGGCTGGGCCATCGGACTCCTGAGAACAGATCACATTTGTGGTGTTTTAGAAAGGTACATTTCTTGGCATTTAGACAAAAATAGGCACAATCGGATGATAATAAATCTGAGGACATTTATTGGTATTGGTATGTTATTATTCAATCGCAAAAATGGCAAACACATTGGAGGATGGGTTGGCTTTGGAGGATAAGAAAGAAGTAAAACTTCTAATTAGTGTAGAGATGATCCTAATTTGGTCCATGTGTGAGAATGGAATGGACAAAAATGAACTGGAGAAGAGGACTTTTACTACCCACAGGACATAAGAAAACTCTCAAAAGATGCAAATAGGAGCCAAGGCCAAGTGGATTCCGGCAAACATCAGAATTGCTCCCCCTTGCAATGTGGACTTGCAATGGAGCCTTAACTCTGAGCCACATGCTCCATTCATCTTATTCTCAGAATAAAGTTTTTCTCCTAATTCTCCCAACTTCTGACGCTGACACTTGTCTTCTCATGTATGACATCAAAAGTGATGCTTGACACAACAGTGGGAGCTTGAAGAGGGAGAAAGTACGATATCAAAAAAAGCTGCTCTTACTAGGTTTTTATAGAAAGGTGTGAAAGGGAGAACTTAGGCAACACAGATAGGGCTGTTGAACACGATCTGCCTGGGAGTCCACAGATGGTATTGGATGGGGATTCCCTCATGCTGTTTTTTTCCCATGACACTCAGTATGGCTGGTTGGTGGTTTATCAGGGCGAGATTCACTAAGAGGTGTAGGAAAATGGAATAACATCAAAGACACCCTTGGGGTATATCTCAGTGTCTTGAAGCAGGAAACAGAAATAGGGACTGAAAGCCAGGAGTCATTCTGGGAACATGAAGAAGAGCATAATATGCAGGTTGAGGGATATAGAGCCTGTGACTCTTCTGCTGTTGGGGTGACCTTGGGGGATTATGCCACAAGGTTCCCAGAGACAGGGCATATAGAGAGCGGGGCCCCTCCCCATCCCTTTCTGCCCCCACTAACAGGGCTGGACAATTCTCACTTCGAAAGGGCCACTATACAGTTGTTTTGGTCTTTGCAGCCAAGACTTCAGTGCTTGGCTTCTCTCCAACAGTGGGTGAAATGCGGTGAGGGGTCATTCTGGGGTGACCCTCACTTTGTAATTAACCTTCCTAATTAGCATCTCACTTGCTTCCGATGGGGCAGTGCACACATGTTTGTGGTTATGTAACTGCCCAACAGGGCTGGGCCAGCTGTTTGTTGGCATCCTAATTGTCTCCAAATCACAGGGGAATGAATTGCAGTGAGAAGAGTAATGAGGAGTGGAGCACCCTGGCAGCCCGCCAACGGCTCCACACTGTCAGTGGCAAAGCTGGGGAATCTGCCATCAAAGTAGGGCCCTGGAGAGCCAGGGAAGGCAGATTCAGGTGCCATCCTGCTTAAGGAGGACCGGGGGAGGGGGGGAAAATAAGGGAGAAAGGATTGAGAC
>NW_006290441.1:736180-744142 GCF_000327345.1 Myotis davidii
AACAGAGCACTTGAGTGGGGACAGAAAGAGAGGTTCAAGCATTTTCTCTTCTTTGTGACCTCTCTTTGTTCTTTTTGTTCTCTCCTATATTCTGACCCCCAGCAGCCTCCAATACCACACTAGCAGTGATCTGGAGAGCACAGGGAAGTGAAGAGAGGGCAGGGCAGGGCACGAAGAGGACGGGAGTTGATAAAACGGGTCTGCATAGATGTAAATGATGAAGAAGAGCAAAAAATATGAAAGAACAGTTATTCTCTACCCCGTGTGAGTTTGCCGTTGCTACTGCCACTAAGGTGATGGTGCTGGCCCTGTCACTGAAGTTGTGGCTGCTGCTGCTGGTGTAGTTATTTAATGATGGGAATGGAAACCCTAGAGCTTTAAGTCAAATGAGTGAAATGAGGAAGATTACACATGTCATAGAATGAGATCAGCACTCTGTAAAAACATCCCAAGAGTTCATAAAATGGGAAGTTAGTAAAAGGCAGTCAGTAAAAAGGAGTTTAGGAGAACCTAGTCCATCAAGGCTCAGTCAAGCTGGCGAATCTCGCATATTGGTGTGCATTAACGTGGCTGCGGCTGAAACCTAACCATGGGTTGATGATTGAAGGAGATTTGCAATGAGCTTGCAGGGGAGTCCCTTATGGCCAGATTTGTCACTGAGTTCCCAGCATTATCCAGAGAAGCGGCTCTGAAAATCAGGAAGACAGAGTATTCTTGATCTAGAGAAATGCAGGCAGGGGTATTTCATAGGTGCTCACAAGTGGTTGGGTGTAAAGTTCTTCAGGACTCTTCAGTTTCTGTTGATAAATTGACTCATGAATTTATTCCATATTTACTGGGCACAAGCTATAGGACAAACACTTTGTTAGTCCCTGGGAATAAAGAGGTGAATAAAACAGATGCAGCCCCTATCATCATTGAGCTTTTGGGAAGAAAATACAGAGAGTTATGCAAGAAAGTCCAGAGAAGAGATTGAGCATGGTGTGTTCTAGGCACTGAGACAGGGAAAATGGCTGGAGATGACACTGGAAAGGAAGGTGAGACCCAGGTCAAGTAGGGCCTTTGCTCTGTGTCAAGGGTTTTGGGCCCTATTCTGAGGGCACCTGTGTTAATCAGAATATTTTTTTATTGCAAGTGAAAGAAATTTAACTTGAACAACCTAAGGTGAAAAGGGATATTTACTGGCCTGGAATCCAAGGAAGAGATGACCGTACACTGATAGGAGCATCTGAGATGAGATTGAACTAAGGACACCAGAGGATCAGGAGCTTGAACCTGGCTAAGACTTTCCCTGCCTTTCCCACATTGCTGGCTTCTATCTCTTTTCCTACGCACTTTCTTCAAATGGTAGAGAAAATGGACACCCTAGATTCTGAGTTTTTATCTGATAGCCTCCACCACTGGAAAAGAAGTCACTGACCTTTCTCCTGTCCCAGGTCAGATATCCCCGAGAGGAGGCTTATGGCCCATTTGGGTCAGCTATCCATCCAGGACCCATCCTGTGTGTCTAGGAGGTGAAGTAAATAAAATAACTCAGAAGCTACACTAGGAACTATGTAAATTGGGTAGGGTGAAGTGGGCGGTGCTAGATATCCCATGGATGCTCACTACAGCCATCAGGGCCCACTAAGCAACCTCTGGGCTTCTAAAGCAGGTTCCCAAGATACACTGATTATGGGAGAGATGCAAAAATTAGTGTTAGGTCATTTGGCAAGTAATTGATATATGTATACTATGATTGATGACTTAGAGTAGTAATTCCATCTAAGTCTTTGTGATTGTAATTGTGATGCAATGATAATGATGATGATGATGATGATGAAGATATCCATCTCTTTTGGGTGTATGGGCATAATTCACTTTTGGACCCACACAGCTAATATTGAGGGTTATGGTAACCCTATTAAGGCAGGTATAGCCTGAACCACCAGCCAGTATCTTCCACATCTCAAGTTCATCTCTTTTAAGCTTCATTTTCAGGGATGTCCTTACTAGGAAGTAATGACAAGCAGGAACCACACTTTCCTTCCACAATTAATTACCAAATATGGTGCATGCTCAATAAATACTTGATAAAGATAAGTGATAAATGAATTATCACTAGAGAATTCTTCTTATTATTTGTGTGCCTCTATTTGAATAAGCTAGGGTTTTCCACTAAACTTTTTGTTACCAACAGAATCTCCATGGATCCTCTAATAACAACCTTGACAGGCAAAGCTCCAAACAAACATTAATTAAATCTCTTAACACTCTTGTAAATCAGTGAGCCATATGGCAGTTATTAAAAAAATGACAATTTTAAGGAGCAAGGAATTTTAAAATGATTGTTTACTTTATCATGACAGAGAAATAATTTATATACATACAAAAATGAATATTCAGGCCCATAGGTGAGACAGAACTGCTTGCCTAATTTCTGATGAGCCAGAATCAACTAGGTTAGATTTTGATCTCCTTGAGGACAAAGATATATATATTCTCTGCTTTATATCCCTAATTCATATGCCTGTCTTAGAGCCACACTATCTAATAGAACTTTCTGTGATAATAGAGATGTTCTGTATCTGCAATGTTCAGTAGGATAGCTAATAATGGCTATTGTGACCGAGGAAATTTTAATTTATTTAATATAATATAACTTTACTACCACATGAGGCTAGCTGTTATCATATTGGACACTACAAACTTAGACCATGGATCATGGATTTGGAAGGGATATACTAGTACAAGAGATGTTAATGTAATGTTAAACAGATCATGGTCTACATTCAGGGACAGGAATTATCATAATGGTAAGATTGTGCATTATCTCAGTCATCTCAGGTCATTCATTCATCCTTTCAAAGACCATATATTGAGAACCTACTATGTGCCAGGCTCTGCACTAATCAGGGGGTGGGGCTACAAATAAAGACTAATTATTGCCCTGACTTAAAGGTAAAGGGAGAAAACATGCAGAAGTTTGTGATTATATTAAGGGCAAGCATGTAATATGTGGGAATATAGAAGCAGGGCAACTAATTCATCCTGGGGGGTATGGAGTGGGATAGGTAGGTCACAGAATACTTCTCAGAGAATTGGAGCTGATTTTTAAAGGAACAGTAAGGATTCTCCCATGTGATGAAGATGTGGGCAGGGGCGGGGGGCAGGAGGGAGATTTTTCCAGGCAGAGGGATAAGAACAGGCAATGGTACAGTACTATCGAGTTTGTACCTTTGGGGGAACTTCTAGATGTGAAATGTGTACTATAGAGTACATGTGGTGACTGGTCAGCCATGGTCCCAGGAAGAGGACAGGAGCAGTAGAATGAAGTTTAGATTTTACCGTAAATGTAGTGGGCATTCATTCAAAGGCTTTTAAGTAGTGGAGCCACAAGATCAGATTTTTGTTCTAGATAGACCCCTTGGCAGCAGTGTGGATAATGATTTAGAGGGAGTGAGAGTGGAGACAGGAGTCCCTGGGGGAAGACAAGCTTTCTTCCGTGAGAGGCCCTGAAGTTGCATCTAAAGTAGTAAGTACTGCTAGCCAGATGTAGACATCTCTGCTCCCTTCTGAGAAATGGTGGGGATGTCTGGCGTGCAGGGTGTGGGAAGATTTGAATTTGGCTTCAGGGAGAGCAAAGAGCCTGGCATGGCACCAGGGAAACCCTCCTTTGGAGAGAGAAATGTGTTTACTGAGCTGCCTGTGTTTGCGAGGGTGGGTAACCTGAGC
Organism: Myotis davidii; assembly: GCF_000327345.1. Classification (NCBI taxonomy): domain Eukaryota; kingdom Metazoa; phylum Chordata; class Mammalia; order Chiroptera; family Vespertilionidae; genus Myotis; species Myotis davidii. The sequence continues at coordinate 739,895 of NW_006290441.1, forward strand.
TCAGTGAGCCCTGAGGTGAGCAAGCGGACTGGATTACTCTGCTACTTTCCTTCCTATCTTTCCTTTGTATGCGTGAACTTTTTCCTGGGTCACCCGCTGTATTAGTTTGCTCTGATTGCCATATACAAAATAATACCATAGACTGGGTGACTTAAACTACAGATATTTATTTCTCATATTTTTAGATACTAGGAAGTCCATGATCAAGGTGCCGGCCAATTTGGTTCTTGGCAAGAGCTCTGTTCCAGGCTTGCAGATGGCTACCTTCTCACTCCGTCCTCACATGGTCTTTTCTCAGTGCCTGCCAGTAGAGATACCTCCCCTCTTCCTCTTCCTCTTCTTTTAAGGCCATCGGTGAGTGCTCCACCCTCATGACCTACTCTAACTGTAATCAACTCCCAAAGGCCCCATTTCAAATACCACCATGTTGGGGTTAGGGCTTCAACATATGAAGTTGGGGATGATGCAAACGTTCAGTCTATAATAACTGCATCGGGCAAATGACCAGGTTCGTGGCTTGGTACACACATTTGGATTTCCCAGGGGTATATGCTGAGTTTGCCTCCACTTGGTATCTCAAGAGCATTTGTAAAACCTGGGCAGGAGCAGAGGGCTTCTGTTTCTAGAGGTTGCATAGTTGATACTCTACTCCCTGTTGAGCAGGGGCAAGGACCCAGACCCACTCCCAGCCACCTATGCTGGGCCCAAAAACGATGTCCTCATCTCTCCTGTGGTTTGCCTTTCTTACCTTCCATCTCTCATTCAGAAACAAGAGTCTGTATTTCCTGAATGTGCACAGCTGAACTCAGAAGAATTTGGGTGGTTGGCACAGGTCAGCTTGGGTTGAGAATGTTAAGCAGTTCTGAGCTGCTCACATCTAACTGTCATTTTGACAGTGGTGGCCCTCGGGGAAAAGCCAGGGTCAAGATGAGATTAAAGAAAAGAGATTGGGGGTTACCAGGCATACACACTTTTAAATCTCCATCGATAAGATGGAGGTCTTGATAGGTAGTAGGTTCCCATTATGAAGGTGTGAAGGTAGATTTGGCAAAGATACTGTAGGTGCATAAAAGCAACAGATGAGGAGTTCGACTGGGAAAGCAACAGATAGAACAGACTGAGGGTCAGAACATTATGTACGTTCTGTGCCACATCATTTAAGTAAGCAGACCATAACAGGATAATGCTCACTGGGGGAAGTTCGGGTGCCTTGGGAGCACATTGGAAGGCATATGTCATCCAGACTTCAGGAAGGCTGGGAAGACCACCCAGAGGAAGTGATATTTAAGCAGAAACCCAAGGGATGAGTAGGAGTTACCTGGGGAAAGGGTGGTGGGATTGAGGGACACAGACCACTCCACTGTGTAATTCCTACAAAGAATGATCTGCCTCAAAGTGTTAATAGTGTGAAGTTAAGACACCATCATGTAGAATTCATTTGAAATTCTTGCCTCATGAGAGATGGCAGGCCTCTTGATACAAAAGCTATTTGAATGAGGTGTTTTGTTTTGCTTCCTCATTTTAAATATGTTCAATATTCATCAAATTTAACACTTTTTGACAGGACCTATGACACAGTAGTGTAGGAAAGAAAATAGGGCCATTCTTTGCAATCTGAATTCTTTGTAGTACTGTACGTCCTGGGAAGGCAATGGGCAAGTGTGGACAGTCCAATGAAATGTAGCCATGGCCAATAAACCACAGAATCCCTGCTTCTCCCGCCTCTTGGCATCATCTTGGTGATGATGTTATTCAGTCACGTGTCATTACAAAGCTCCTCCTCATCGTCTCCTGTGATTCCTCCAGCCTCCAGGCTGTGAGAACTCTGGACGGCACAGGCTGAGCCTGAGTTATTTATGGAGGAATGGAATGGAGAATGAGAAACAGACTTATGGGAGGCATAAAGGACCTCTGGGCATTTTAGGGAAAAAATGGAATCTTGACCTGGCTTCCATGGCCAAATTCCAAGAATATGCTTAGAAGTTTGGACTTTCTCCCTTGGGTAATGCACTCATAAATGTTTAGTTAAATGTTGAGAGAACTGAAGCTCAGTTATAATGAACTAAACCTGACTTTGTGAAAATCTGTCACATTGCTCACTTGCAGGTTTTATGGTCACATCTAACACCCTCTTCTCTGTGGTTATTTGAATAATTATCTTGCTTTAACATTTTACAGAGATGGTATAAAGAAAATTAGCATGGAATTTGGAAACATTGTGAATCTCACCATCTGCATAGTTAGCTATGTGACCTGTATCACTTATGTAACATGTCTAAGTGTGTTTTCTCTTTCAAAATTTAGGGGTAGCCTCTCTCTCAGAGAAAGTGTCCAGTATGGTGCCTGATACATAATATCAATAGATACTCAGTAAATATCCCCTTTTCTCAATTCATACTCATCTCTTCTCTTTTCAATGCTCCTACATCTTAGGTCCTGTGAAAGTTTGTTACATTTGATGACTGTAAATCATATTTAAAATGAGGAAGAAAAAACCCTTAGCCATATGGCTTAGAGTATTAAGAAGTGTGTTGTATCTTACAAGACAGGAATTCCAACTTGACTCCAGAAAGAATATACTGTTTGTCAATTTTTAAGACCCATTTCCTTTAAAAGATCTGTATCAGAATGAAGGAATGGGAGACATATCACATTTTTGACCAATCCAGAAAATTCAGTCATGCAAACTTTTTACTTTGAATAATTTTGATTTGAAAAATCATGGTGTAGGTTCATTTTTTTCCCCATGCATAATTCAGAGCTGCCTCAATAAAATGTTGTAGACTCTTTAAACTGGGGAAAACCTTAATGCTGACCTGTAAGAAATGCATGTGACAGTGGCATGGATTATTTTCAGGAATGTTAGTTGTTCCATAAACTGGTCCAATAAGGAAACTCAGACTCAGTTGAGTAGAAGTGAGTTGATCAAGATGTGGTGACAGGGTTAGTGACGAAGACATTGTGGTGGCCTGCGTAAGGCTTCTTTTTCATATGGCACTTGGGAGTCAGCTGCCTCTCTCTTGACCAATTGACATACAGGGAGACTGGCTTCTCTGGCCTTTACCTTCCCTCTTGCCCTCCTAGTGTGGCCTAGATTCCCCTGCCCAGTGCAGCTAGAGGAAAAGATTGTGAGTTGAGCATATTTACCAAGCTCCCATATATTTCTCTTGAACTATTAGAAAAAGGTCTGACAGAGACTGAAAGTCAAAGCAAAGGAATGTCCTGGTGGGGCTCATGCTGTACGTGGCGGGATCTGGGTCTAGCTGGGGAACCCAGCAGCAGGGGGGTGAGTGGGTGCATAGCTCAGAACTATCAATGGTCTCTCTTTTTTAAAAATATATTTTATTGATTTTTTACAGAGAGGAAGGGAGAGAGATAGTTAGGAACATCAATGAGAGAGAAACATCCATCAGCTGCCTCCTGCACATCTCCAACTGGGGATGTGCCCACAACCAAGGTACATGCCCTTGACCGGAATCGAACCTGGGACCTTTCAGTCCACAGACCGACGCTCTATCCACTGAGCCAAACCGGTTTCGGCTATCGATGGTCTCTTGACACACGCTCAGATGGGAGGTAGTTGAGGATCTGTACAGCAGCGGCTGAGACTTGTCGCTCAGCAGCACTATGGTACCTTGACAAAGCATTGCTGATTGGAAATTAAAATGCATGGAATTGTGAAGGGAGTGTTTTCAAGAAGAAACAGAATCAACTTAGTAGCCCTATTGAGGCTCTTACAGCCGAACACCAGATGCAAGGATTTTTCAAAGAAACCACAAGGCTTTCTTCCTTCCCGGAGCAGAAGGCTCAGTGTTTAGGTTGGTTATAGGAAAGCTGTTTTAGGATCAACTGCCAAATCCTGAGCAAGAGGTGTCAGAGAACTGTGTCGGGATTGAGGCAGACTCAGCCTTGGGACCAGTTTGGACAAGCGGCGCTTTGATTCTATCCGGATCTGTTTGCCTGACTCAGACTCACTGGTGGGGATGGGCTCCTCAGGTCGTCCCACTGTCCCAAATCAAATATCTGCTGTGCTGTGGGGAGCAGGGGACTGCTGTGCCCAGGGAGTCACCACTTCTTCTTCTCACTCTGCTGTGCTGGACTAGATCAGTGAGTGATGGCCATATGGTAGACATGGGATAGGACATCCCTGGACCCCTCCTCTCCTGGGCAGGAGGCTCAGCCGGATTTCCTCTTCCTGGGCTCAGATTTCTTCCATTAAAAAGTATAGGTATGGAAATATACTTTATG
>NW_006290441.1:744353-763587 GCF_000327345.1 Myotis davidii
GGGAAACTAATACTACATATATATGTACTATATACACATACATACGTATATATATATATATGTATGTATGCGTATATACATATATATTATGAGTTTAAAAATTCAAGGAATATAAAACATATGTATTTGTACATATTATAAAAAGTAAAAATAGCAATAACACACAGTACTGGTTATGACTTATAATTGTGGTCTTTGGATGTTCTAGCATTGTGACTTACGAAAGTCACTGAATCTCTTTGTACCTCAGTTTCCTCATCACTAAAAAGGCAATATTACCTATCTCATAGGGTTGAAGTAAGAGTTAAATGGATTAATCTATATAAAGTACTAATAAAAATACCAGGAATGCAGGAAGTGTATTATTAGATAATATTATTATTATTATCCTGATTTTTCAGATGGAAAAACTGAAGTTGACTTTTCCATGGTCCTGCAGCTCTGAAGTGACACAGCTGGGGTCAGAACCTCACTCTCCACACCACACTTTCTTACCAACAGAAGGAAAGTATCTATATGGACCGAATGTTTTATTCCTTCAAAATTCATATGTCAAAGCCCCAATCCCCAGTATAACTGTATTTGGAGATATACCTCCAAAGGTTAATTAAGGTTAAATGAGGTCATAGGGTGGGGCCTGATCATATCGGATTAGTGTTCTTAGAGCTCAGTCCCCCTGCAACTCCCCTCCCCATACACACTCTGGGGAAGAGGCTACTGAGGACATAGGTTATATGTATTTGTACATATTATAAAAAGTAAAAGTAGCAATAACACACTTACAGTACTGGTTATGACTTATAATTGTGGTCTTTGGATGTTCTAGCATTGTGACTTACGAAAGTCACTGAATCTCTTTGTACCTCAGTTTCCTCATCACTAAAAAGGCAATATTACCTATCTCATAGGGTTGAAGTAAGAGTTAAATGGATTAATCTATATAAAGTACTAATAAAAATACCAGGAATGCAGGAAGTGTATTATTAGATAATATTATTATTATTATCCTGATTTTTCAGATGGAAAAACTGAAGTTGACTTTTCCATGGTCCTGCAGCTCTGAAGTGACACAGCTGGGGTCAGAACCTCACTCTCCACACCACACTTTCTTACCAACAGAAGGAAAGTATCTATATGGACCGAATGTTTGTATTCCTTCAAAATTCATATGTCAAAGCCCCAATCCCCAGTATAACTGTATTTGGAGATATACCTCCAAAGGTTAATTAAGGTTAAATGAGGTCATAGGGTGGGGCCCTGATCATATCGGATTAGTGTTCTTAGAGCTCAGTCCCCCTGCAACTCCCCTCCCCACACTCTGGGGAAGAGGCTACTGAGGACATAGGAAGAAGGCAGCCATCTACAAGTCAGATAGAGAGGCCTCACAAGAAATCAAATATGCCAGCACCTGGATCTTGGACTTCCAGCCTCCAGAACTATGAGAAATAGATCTATTGTGTAAGTCACTCACTCCATGGTATTTTTTTATGGCAGTTTGAGCAGATTAATAATACCATCTTTCCCCAGGCCCCAATTCCATTCCACAGCCATACACTTCTGTTAGCTGATTGGTATATACCCTTTCAAACAGACAGACAGACACACATACACACAAACTTACAATATATAATAATTTTAAATAATATGAGGTTTTGTAACTTGGTTATTCATTTACTACATCATGAATGCCTTTTTTATTGAATTTATTTTAATTAAAGAATAATACATAGATATATTCTTTTTACAAAATCAGAATATTATGAGTAAAGCTAAAGTCTCCTTTGGCCACCACTTTTTTTTTTTTAAAGAAGACTTTAATGAGCTTTTAGAGAGAGGAAAGAAGAGAGAAACATTGATGTGAGAGCTCAACATTGATCAGCTGGCTCTTGCACGCCCTCTACTGGGGATCAAGTCCTCAAACGGGGCGGTGTCTTGACCAAGAATAGAACCAGCAACCTCTGGGTGCACAGGGACGATGCCCAACCAATTGAGCTACACCTGCCAGAGCTGGGCACTCTATTGATTTCAGAGAGTAAGGGAGAGGGAGAGAGAGATAGAAACATGAATGATGAGACGTAATTATTGATTGGCTGCCTCCTGGGCATGTGCCAGACAGGGAATTGAACCTGGTTCATAGGTCACTGCTCAGCCACTGAGCCCATTGATTGGCTGCCTCCTGGGCATGTGCTGGACAGGGAATTGAACCTGGTTCATAGGTCAATGCTCAGCCACTGAGCCATGTCAGCCAGACTGGGCACCACTTTTAATGCTGCTCTTCTCCCCTATGCCTTGAGATAACTATTGTTTGAGTTTAGTGCTTATCCTTCCAGATTTTTGTTTGAATATCTTTGCACACGTGCACATGTATTCCTAGTAAACGTATTGTATTGTTTGTTGTTTGTGTCCATGTTCTTACCTAACTGTGCCATACTGTAAAGATTGTTTGGAAACTTGCCACTGTGTTTTTGAGATCCGTCTATACTTATGGACATAGATTTGCTTTATTCCTTTCAACTTCTGAATTGCATTCTATCACATGGATGTATTGAACATATTTGTCCATTCCATTATTGATGGACCTTTAGGCCATTTTCAATTTTGTGTTATTATAATGCTTCAATTAGTTTCCTTATCCAGTCTGCTTGCATGCATATTAAAGTGGTTCCCTGAGGTAGAGATGTAGAAAAGGAAATTCTGGGTCATAGGATATGCACATTCACAGTTTTAATAGACTGCCAAAGGACCTCCCAAAGTGATCGTCCTCATTATGTTTTTTCCAACAGTGTGAGAGTAGTCTTTTCTCTACAGTATCACCAACACTTGATTTTGTCAGTGTTTTAAATTTTGAAGATTTGGTGATAAAAATAGAATCCTCTAGTTTTAGTTTGCATTTAGAGAAGTTAACCAATTTAGATAGTTGAGCAACTTTTCAAACTGGCTTTTTGAATTTTCGCATTTAGGAATTGCCTATTCATATTCTTTCCCCAATTTATTGCATTGTCTACCTTTTTTTATGATTTATAGGAGTCCCAGTGGATATCTTTCTGTCTAAATCCATGCAGGCTTAGTTTATTTCTTTAAATATATTTTATTGATTTTTTTACAGAGGGGAAGGGAGAGGGATACAGTTAGAAACATTGATGAGCGAGAAACATCAATCAACTGCTTCCTGCACACCCCCTACTGGGGATGTGCTCGCAGCCAAGGTACATGCCCTTGACCAGAATCGAACCTGGGACCCTTGAGTCCACAGGCCGATGCTCTATCCACTGAGCCAAACTGGTTAGGGCTAATTATTTTTTAATGGTTTTAAAGTATTTAAGCACATACACCAAGGGTCAGCAAATACTGAAGCCAAATCTGGTCTTCCATATGTTTTTGTAAATAAAGTTGTGTTTTTTTGTTTGTTTTTTTTACACATAGTCACTTTCATTCTTTTACATATTGTCTATGGCTGCTTTTGTGCTGCAACAGCAGAGCTGAGTAGCTGTGACATAGGCTGTATGGCCCACAAAGCCTAAAAATATTTTTTATCTGGCTCTTTATAGAAAATCTTTGTTCTCAGATAGATAAATCATAATTTCAGCATTTTTCGTTGGGTGCAGATAGTTCGTTTCCCATTCCCCATTATTTTTATAAATCATCTGTAGCTTATATCATTAGCACATACATCTTTTCCTGCAGATGTGAGCATTTCCTTGGGCTGGATTCCTGGAAGTGAAGTAGCTGGCTTATCAGAAGGCTGTGTTTAGTGAAAATTGCTTATTGGAACTAGTAATATGTCTGAATTGGAGCATATTTTACAGAATGATGATAGTTCTTTCCTAGGAATAATGATAGCCCCCATTATTTAGTACCTGCTAGATACCAGGCATTGTACTAGATGTCTTACATACTGGTATATTCTCTCATTTAATCCTCCCAATAACCCTGAAATTGGCATTGAAAACTGCCTTTTGTGAGGAAATTGAGGTTCAGTGAAGTTAAGGAGCTTGTCTAAGGCCGCAGAACTGGCACATGGTAGAGATAGGATTTGAATCCATTTCTCTGACTTTAAAACTCCCATATTTACTACTACACAGTGATGTCTCTCAGTAAAAAACTAGATGATGCGCACTATTGGCATAACATCGTATTGTAAGTAGTGATTTTGCATAATTGTTCTTGAAATGAGCAGGTAACAACATTTGTAATTAATGTAGTAAGTTTTTATAGACAGATGGGTTAAATTAAAGTAATTTTATAGACTCTTAAAACTGTTGGCTTTCTTAAGCAAGCTAAACATTTCCTTTGCAATCTTATTTCTGTTTCTATAAATAAGGACACAGCTGTGATGTGGGAGAAAGAATACTGGATTTAGAAATTCAAATTTAGAAAAAAAAAACATGATTTCTGCCTCCTCCCAAGGTTGCTGTGACTCTGGGCCAATTTCCTGCCCTCTCTGCACCTCCGTTGGTTCACAGAGTTGTGAGAAATCAGTGTGAATGGCTGAGAAATGCTTGACACAGTGTCTGACATGTAATAGGGTACAGTCTACAATGGTTTTTGTGCCCCGAGGGTATTTCCAGGAGGAGGGCTCAATCTAATAAACCCTCAGTATACTCCTGGGAGCTTCTTTTTTTAAGCTCTGCCGTGCAACCCTAATATCACACCGTTGGCAGAATAGTAACAGAGGTAGCAGACAGTGTCCATTGCCAAGAATGCCCCTAATGCCTGCACACATTAGGGAGGCCGGGTTGTGACCTTCCCTGGCATTTCTATATTGCTATACCTGGCCCATGCTCTTTTGCATCCTGAAAACTTTAATATGAACAGATAACATTTAGTCAACACTACTGTGCCAACTCTCTTACTTAATTCTCACAATGGTGCTGGTGGATCAGCACTCCTATTCCTCTGCAGGATAGAATAGCTGAGGAAATAGAGGCCTAGACAGATTAAAGAGGCATGTACTGAATAGGTAAAAAATTAGGATTTGATTCCATATTTCTCTAACACTTAAGCCTGAGCATTTAATCACCATGCTATACTTTCCCCCTCCGTTGGGAAGCCTTCCAGAAGAGGATCCCTTGCTGGGACCACGCATGTGCTTACCTCAGCTACGGGCTTGAGTTGGAGGATTCCCCCACCCAAGCATACAGTGCATCAGACTTGTGCCGCTAAATGGTCATCTCTCAGCATTTGGAGCAACGGCTTGCCCCTCTTGACCATCTGGCGCCACGAGTCAGTGTGTCTGCCTTAGACATATTGATTTTTACTGCCATCTCAGCAAAGCCTCCCCAAGCATTAGAAAGCGAGATCTGACAGCTGACCATTTTGCTTTTATCACGGCCTTTCTCCTGTCAATGAAGGAGCCTCTTTCACCCCAGATTGCTTTCTAGCACCCATGTCAGAACCAGATCAATCTGTCTGTGCCATTCTGTTGGGATTGTTGTCATCTTATTGGTTTTAGCCGCCTCCCAGACCATCTTGCTCGCAATAGAAGCTTCAAATGGCCTGGAACTCGTCTTTTATGGCCTCTGCCAGATTAAACATTTAGAACATAATATACCCGGCTTCAAAAACAATTGCACAGCCTTCCAACCAAGCAACATATTGATTTTAATTTAGGCAATTGCACGCGTTTTCAGGCCTCAGGAGGGACTTGGGGGCTTCAGACTACCAGTGGCTCCTGGCCCTTCTCCCCCCCGCCCTCCAACTCCTACTTCTCCACTTGGGGTGGGAAGAGCATAGGGTTGGAAACATAGGCCTCGTTCATTGCACCATATTTTTGCTTTTGGAATTGAGAACATTTGAGCCTCAGTTCCCACGTGGCCATGAAGTAGAAAGGCAGCAGGGTAACTGGGGTCAGACCCCTGGCTTCCCAGGGAACGGCACACGACCTTGGAGAGTCATTTCACCCTCTGGACCTGGGGCTTCTCACCAGTAAAATGGGGTAATGAGGACATTTAATATCTTAACAAAGCAGATGTTAAGCTTAGTTATCAGGTGCTAGAAGATTCCTCAATACAAATGTGGTGAAAAAGTGGACTAGAGTGTAAAACATATAATGCCTTTTCATTGCGTGACTAACTATGGCGGAACATTTCAATGCCCAAGAAGGGTTTTTGCTCACCCCAAGGAGGCATTGATTCAACACCACCACCACTGCATGGAGACAATGGGGATTGGAACATTCTACATTTTGGTAAAGATAACGGCATCCCACATACAGGGCTGATGGTGTGTAGCTTGATTAATTCGCCAATTCCAGGGACTCAGTCATTGACACCAGACTCCAGCACAGTTTTCACTTGTTCGTTCAACATACATTTGCAGAGTTCTCACCTTGCCAGGCGCTGCTACATAACTGAATGTTGCCTTCAAGGAACTCGTTCTTTAGGATGGAAGACAGACACACATAATGGTAATTTCCATGCACTGCTCCAGTGGCTGTTCCAAAGAAACATCTGCCAAGGCTGGGGAAGGCCACTCTGGGTCTCCTTATTTTCCACCGCCACAGGGGTGCTAGGAACTGAAACTCAAATGCAGTGGCTTAAACACATTATCTGATTGTTTTGTAGCCCCTGGAGGTCAGGGGCTAGGGCCAAGGAGTCCCAGCTGTCACTTCGACATGCCAGCAGGAAGAAGAGATCGGGGGAAGGGACAAAAGGCTTTTACTCTCAGGCGAGTTGGCCCTCTTTAAAGTGTTTTCCTGGAAGCCCTGGCCACTTACCTCTTTTTGAGACCACGTGAGTCTGCTAGCTGGGCACTTTTCCGCCCCCTACAGAAGAAGGAGGGGTAATGGTTACTGCATAGACTATTAGTTATTGCAACATCCGCCAATAGAATGTTAGCTTTTTCCACCACCTCAAGATTTCTTACATCTGTTTAAAAATAAAGACGGATGAGGGAGATGTCAGACTGAGCCAATGACAAAGTTTTGTGGTACCACAGCTTCCAGTGGCATGATTTGTGTTGATTTGCATTCCTGGTGTGATGAGTGGGACTAACAGAGTGGAGGATGGAGATGAGATGGAGGGGCAAGCTGATGGGAAGCTGGCTCAGAAGGAAGCGACTTCCTTGCGGGGAGATGGGGAATGAGGCACATGGAAAGCTGTGTCTCTGGCAATCAAGGAGCCACTTTTCGTGTCTGCAATGGAAATGGGGACCGCCAGAGAGAGCACTGGGAGGTGGTTGGTAGTTGGGGCTATTTCTTTGGCTAAGATGTCTTGATCTGAATCTATAGCAGCAGCCAAAGGAGTTTTGCTACTTCAGCAAACTGCCTGAGAGGCCCCAAGCCCCTGGAATGAGCTTTAGCTCTCAGAAATGAGCCTGGAAGTGATGCTATCAGCCTCTGATCTTCCTAAATTGACCTGTCATGATGATATGAAGCAATTGTGTCTTTCAGATCAGAATAACTTTACACTTAAAAAAAACTCCCCACTCTGGTTGCAGAGAAATTAAATTAGAATAATGGATTGAGTTTGATAAGTGAAAATCTAACTTTGCCTGCTTTTAGAGAAATAGCCGAGTGTCAGCCAGAAATGAATGTTTCAGGACCTTGGAGAGTTTGATAAATGACAGATACTAATAACCCATTTTGTGGAGAGGTGCTCAGAGGTGTGGGAAGACATAGGCAACGGGGCCCATTGTAGCATTCATCCTGGACTCGCCATTGACTGCACAGCCATTGTGGAAGTCCACACATCCAACTTTCTGTCCTCCATCCCACTGGGACACTCCAAATTCAGCATGTCCAAACTGACTATCATCCTTCCCCCTAAACAATGGGTGGCAGTCTTGATTCCAGCCTATATATCTAATTCTTTTTTTAAAATTATTATTAGTTAAGGTATTACAAATGTGTCCTCATCAGTGTATCTAATTCTTATCAATCACAATGTCCCACTGATTCAAATACCAGAATTTTTCTCAAGACCATTTTCCTCTCTCTACCCTTAGTACAGTGGCCTAATTCAGACTCTTCTTTCTCTTGTTCTGCTACCAACCAACCTTCCAATGGACACTTCTCCCCTCAAATCTCCCCCCCCCACCTCTGTCTTTATATGTATGTGATGTTCCCACTCTCTGTGTAAAATTCTTCAGGGGCTCCCTTTCCCTTCATGATAACATCCACTCTCCGAAGCATGGCTATTCCAGTAATTAATCACACAGGTAGCGGAGTGTGGCAGTGTAACTATATTCATCCGGAGCCTGCCACTTGCTGTGTGATTTTGGACAGTTACTTATACTGCCCGTGACTTGGTTTTCTCATCTGTAAAATGGGGATGATCATCTTATCTCATTAGGTTGCTGTGAGAATTGAGTAAATAAAATAAAATTGTGTAAAACACACACACACACACACACACACAGAAAAGTGCCAGCCACATAGTAAGCGCTTATGAGCATTTGCTATTGTGACTCCTTTCCCATACACTATACTCCACCACACCTGTCCTTTCCTCCTAGCAGTGAGGTATCCTCTCTCAGTCAGGCTGTCCCTTATTTTTGTTCAACTAGCCTCTGCTCATATTGACCCCTTTGCCTTGGAAGTTCTCCTGCACCTGGCCGACTCCCAGCCATCTGCTGTGAGTTCAGGAATTGCCTTCCAACCACCCATAATACCTCAGGCACATCCTTGGCTTCACATTTTACCTTCATCTACTGGCTTTCAGCCTGAATCCTCCACTAGCTCATGGAAAGGATGGGCTGCATCATATTGTTATTTTTTATCTCCTGCCCCTAGCTCAGTGATTGGTATGAAGTGCAGTAAAAGTTTGTGGACTGGAAGATATTATAGTACTAATAAAAACCCCGCTGTCAGAGCTATCTTTCTAAACATAGAGCTGATGACAACTTTTCTCTACTCAGAAATGTTTATCCTGAAACAGTGAGGACTGTGTTCAGAATAAAACACAAAACTGGCAGCCCACTGGCCTTGCAGGACCAGGGAGAGCCTGGCTGGGAGATGTCTAACGCGGGTGCCCGAAGGCGGTGTAGCCCGAGGGAGAGCAGAAATTGTGAGCTGGAGAAGCAGAGTCTCAGCGGGGTGACCCTCATGCTTTGTGAGCCACTTTCTGAGGGAACAGCTGCCTTAGCTCTTCCTGTGACAAGCCAGCTCTGCCTACTCAACCCCCCTGCTCATTGAGAGCCCCTGGGGGGAGCATCAGAACCTTCTTCCCCCTATTTGGTGGCAACAATGATCCAAGGTGGTAGAGCTGTCAGTCATGGCCCAGGAGGACATTCAAAACCTGTGAGAGCAAGCCCCGCTGTAGGGCAGTGACACCAGCCCTGGGCAGCATCCAGACCTCACTATGTCCAGGCAATACCTTCAGTGATTGAATTAGAATGCCTGGTGGTGGGACCCGGTGTCCGTCATGCAGCTGGTGAGGGAGAACCACTGCTGGAGGAGGGGGAGTGGTGCCGGGCTGGGTCGGAAGAGAGAATTAAACTCAACCTGTCTCTTTCCTTTGGGCCAGATATGCTTCCTTCTTAAAAATCATTTATAGATTAAATTGCTTTCCCAAATCTAGTCTGTGATAGGCAAATGATTCTTTACTCTCTAGCTTTTGTCCATCTGTTTGGTTTGCATGTTTTCGGGCTACCTTGGGCTGGTCATTATTGTTGTGACCAAGAGCAGCGATTTTCAACCCGTGTGCTGCAAGAATTTTTAAAATGTGCAGTACCTAACTATTTGCTCGGGGGCACTGATCTCTTTTCCCTTTGTCAAATAAAAAAATGACAACAGCCAACACAACAATAGCTGTCCAGTGTGAGTGAATCAGAATTATAACTTTTTTTTGTCAGATCAGCAAAAACATATATTGTCTGGTGTGCCACAGAATTTTAGTATTCGTTTATGTGCCGTGGAATGGAAAAGGTTGAAAGTCTAAGCTTAAGTCCAAGCTTAGATGGCAGCTTAGGCAGGTTCTTAGTTGCAAGTAACAAAAATCAGGTTTTTTTTTTTGTTAATAGGAAAGAAAAATTAAATAGAAAAGGGATTTTTTAAAGAAAGCTTTTATAACATGAAAACAAATAAATGCATATAACATACATTTGCAGTTTTAACTATTTTTAAATTTACACTCCAATGGCATTAATGACATGCACAATTTTGTGCCACCATCACCAGTATTTCCAAAACTTTTTCATCAACTTAGGCAGAAACTCTGTACCCATGAAGCACCAACTTTACATTCTTCTCTTCCCCTAGCCCTGGGTAACATGATTCCTACTTTCTGTCTCTGTGAATTTGCCTAATCTAGATATCTCATGTAAGCAGAGTTATGAAGTATCTATGGTTTTTTTTTTGTCTGACTTACTTCATTGAGTATAATGTCTCCAATTTATCCATGTAGCATGTATAGGTACTTTATTCCTACTAATGGCTGAATACTATTTTATGGTGTGGATATATCACATTTTGTTTATCCAAGAAAATGAAATTCTTAAAGGATATTGAGAGGTTCTGTAGAAGAAAGGCTGGAGCCTGTGTAGCCAATGTGGACTTCAGGTTCCATAGGGGCTTTAGCTGGGAATAGATCCCTGAGTGTTGAATCCAGTGGCCTCTCTACTGTGTGGTCTCAGATAAACTACTCTGAGACAGTCTCTCATCTGTAAAATAGCGATAAAAAATCTTGTTCAATCATTTGAGATAATCCAGGTAAACCATTCAGCATAAATTGTGACACAAATAAGAGTGTTCGAAAATGTTATCCATTATTATGACTTATGCAGTCATTGTTTATGCTTCTTCCTAATACAAAATCAGACAAGTAGAACTTTTTTTTTAAAACATCTTCTCCTAAGGAAAGAAATAAAAATAAGTTGCTTTTTTTGTATGTGATTTCAATTGATTTTTTTTTTTTTGGCGGGGGGGTTCTTGGAACTTCTGAGGAAAGGAAGGAGGCTCCCTCCTGACTAAGAGGGCCACTACCCTGGGCAGTCCAGCCTGTTGTCCTCTTTAGATGGGGCACCCTTTGGGCTATACTTTCTGAGTACAAGCCCACCCCATGGGAGCACGAAGGGCAAGCTGGGTGGAAAAGATGTCTGTGGAAAGGAAATAAAATATAGTTCCTTTTGACATGAAGAACTGTTGATTCTGACTGGACTCCCCTGCTATGAGAACTAGTTATAGAACCGGAGGATGCTATGGTCCTTTGGAAGTAGATGGACCCGGATTCTAATCCCAGCTCTGTTGCTTATAGGCCAAGTTACCTATTTTATAGGCCTGGAAGAGGTCATTGTGGGAGCTACAAAGGGTGGTAGCACCCAGGAGATCTACTGCACAAGGGTGCTGTGGGCAGAAGGGTCCTCATGGAGCCCCCAGAGGAAGCCCGAATATCAGGCAGAGCGGTCTTGTTGCTTATTAGTCTTTCACTCCCTCTGTCCTCTGCATAGTCAGCTCAGACATCTTGGCTGTGAGGAGCCTTCTGTGTAGTCTTTTCTCAGCCAGGAAGGACTATGAGAATTTCCCATCCATTACTGGTTGAGGTCCAACTTGAGCAACCTTGTAATGTAGCTGGGCTCTCTGATTCCCAAATGTTTTAGTTAGTTGCAAAATTCTGGGGTTTTTTACATGCATAAACGTTGTTAGAACGAAAGAATCTTCACTCACCATTCAGATGCCCAGAGAAATCAAACCTGTAGGCTGCATTTCGACTTGGCTCTTGCCACTGCCCAGCAAGGCCATGTGAGTGCTGGCAGTGCAATTGTAAGGTGTTTTCTGAGACGTATCAGGGGCCCCCCTAATAGTGGTGTTTAGGACTGCATTGTAATCATGGCAATAATAATGACAATCTCTTACATGATACTGATCATTTAACTCCATCACTAATTTATGCTTTTCGCTGTTTGTGTCTAGCCTGTGATGGAAGACTAGCTTCTATTATTTATTTAAAATATATTTTTATTGATTTCAGAGAGGAAGGGAGATGGAGAGAGAGTTAGAAACATCAGTGATGAGAGGGAATCATTGATTGGCTGCCTCCTGCATGCCCCACACTGGGGATCTGACAGGGTTCTTGTTTCAGCATTAAGAAGGGTTCAGCAATCTGGAGAAAGCTGTGCATAGAGTAAATAGGAGTCCAGAGACAAAACATAATTTTGAAAGGCATTTGGGGGTCAAAGGAGCTTACCTTAAAGGAAACTAAGATCTAAGTTCTAAGGTTTAAGGCCTCCTCGTCTCAGGACCCCATGCATTTTATTAATACAACTTGTCCTGAGGCGAGGCAGAGATATATCCTTCAAAGGGTATATACACAAGCATTGTCAGAATGGGGGAATTAGCCTACGGCTGATCAGGTGTTTGGCCAGTAGGAGGCAATAACATGTAGATTAAGATGCTCTTTAGCTGTCTGGCAGCCAAGCAATCATCCCTTTTCAGGTTTGGAGAAATGCCATCAGCCATTTCCAGATTCAGCCCTGCTGTCATTCTTGAATTGGTCTCCGGCAGGGATCAAGCCTGCAACCCGGGCATGTGCCCTTGACTGGAATCAAACCTGGGGCCCTTCAGTCCGCAGGCCGACGCTCTATCCACTGAGTCAAACCAGCTAGGGCTAGCTTCCATTTTACAGATGTGGAAACTGGAACTCAGATATCGATTGCTAACAAACGGCCCATCTGGGGTCAGTATACACATTTCTGGCTTCTGGTCTGGCGGCCAATTTATTTCCTCCACTATGAGGTAGCAATGTGGAGACTCTAGATCTTATTGAAGTGGTGGTTTGTGATATGGTTCCGGGAAGGTCACTTGATCTCCCTCTGCCTGGAAAGGGGGCAAATCTTTCTCTCTCTCTCCAAATTTCCAAAGAGGAAGCATTTCTCAGCCAGAGCTGGAGCCTGAGCCTATTTTGCAGGCAGTGGGGTATACAGGTGGCTCATTGCCTATGCCCGGGGCAACAGTAAATTGATATTTGCTGCTCTCCAAGCCTCAGACAGACATGGGGAGGAAGGGCTGGGAAAGTGACATTTCTGTAAATAACTCCACCTGGTTCTGAGGGCAGGAGGATTGGCATGTCCCTGTAGCCTCATCAATTACCATCAACCCTTGCAAAGGGAGCCCCAGGAGAGAGCATCTCTTCACACTCTTATGATTATTTATAGTCACCCAGTCCTGTCCATACTCTGGGGGGAGTGTGGTTTGCTCAAAGCAGCCTCCTTCCAGATGTGTTTATATCCTTCCAGGCCCAGTGGAATGCATCCTTCAGCCCCTCCACTACGTGGAGCAGAGGACATGCCCAACATTGGGGCATAACGAAGATGTGGAAGGGGCTGAATTTCTCAGTTCATGTGGGTTTTGTTTGTTTGTTTACTGCAAAATAGCTTTATTGTTTCATTTGGTCCAATGCATGGGAGAGGGCTTCAGGGTGGTTAAAAGAATGGCTAGTAGTTTCGGAAAGAGGCTCAGGTAAAAGCCAGACCCCAGGGGAATGCAGAGGGGCCCCTCAAAGGCCTCTGGGCTCCAAAGGCTCCAAGTCGTGCTTCAGGGTGAACCTTTTGAAGAGATACTCGCCCAGCCCAGCCTGGAGGCTGTTAGTTGGCTGATTGCCCATCTTCTTGATGAGTTTCACCTCCTCATCCAGGAAGTGCTTCTCCAGGAGGTCACAGAGATGAGGGTCTGTGTGGGTAGAACCCAGGGCATGCAGCTCCAAAAGGGCCTGGTTCAGGTTCCTCTCCAAGGCCAGGGCAGCTTCCATGGCGTCCTGAGTTGGCCTGCCCCCCCGCCCCCCATCTTGGGAAGGCTTCAGCACATCCTGGAAGAGAAGGCGGCCACTGAGCTTGTTTTGCAACTTTAAGAGATGCTCAGCGCCCTCAAGCTTCTTCTCCGCCAACTCAGGGAAGAAGTGGCCCTCGCCCTCGAGAGCCACACTGTCGGGTGTAAATAGAAGCCCAGAGAGAGGTAGGTGTGGGAGGCCCACAGGTGCAGGTTGACCGGGCGGTTGACCGCAGCCTCCACCTCAGTGGAATAATTTTGACGAATTTGGGAGCTCATGGTTGTTCAGCAATAAGGAGTTAAGGTAAAACAACAACAAAAAAAACGGTGTGTTGGCTGGTCCCGTGTGAAGGTGGTGACTGGATAAGACGCAGGAGAGTGGCTGGAGGCTGGAAGAAGGGAGGTCCCTGGGTCTGTTCTGTCCAAACACTGTTGAAGCAAGAGACAGGTCGGGGACCCCCAAGGGCACTGCCTGAATAGCCTCTTTGCTGCTAACGAAGGCAATTCGGTGTAGTGATTAAATAAACGTGCTTTGCAAGCAGATAGACCTGATTTTAAATCCCAGCTCTGCCATTTACCAACTACAGTGTATGTGGTTTTCGTTGTTACTTAAAGCTTCATCTCCATTTCCTCATCTGTAAAATGGGATAATAATATCTCCTTCCAGGGTCATTGTGCGGCAGGGTCATTGTGCGGTTTGTACATTTTAAATACACAGCAGGTGATAAGTGGATATATGGTGCCTATTCTTTTTTTTTTTTACATTTTAAATATGGAATACTTCATGAATTTTCATGTCGTCTTTGCCCAGGGGCCATGCTAATCTTTTTTGTATTATTCCAAGGTTAGGATATGTGCTACTGAAAGAAGCACTGGTGCTTATTCTTATGACACTGCTAGTTACTGTGTGTGTGTGTGTGTGTGTGTGTGTATGTAGAAACTCATGGGCAGGACAGGTCAGAGGGGACTTCTTGGTAGGAGAGGTGATTGAGCTACCTGAGTGTCTGAAATATGTTACTGGATGTGCCAGCTGGGGGCCTACCTAGTCTCTTCAGCTGATAGATCCCCCAGCTCTCTTGTTATCCCCTTCCATTCATTAGTTGGAGAGACCAGGTAGTTTTTAGATGGGACTGCCTCCCTGTGGTGTCAGCTCCCTGGCTCTTTGTCCCCTATATTTCCCATAAAATAGCAGCAAGATCTAGTGACTTGGTCTGATTCAGATTTGTTTATCTGTAGGTCTACATTGTAGGCATTGTCCGGTGCTCCCATCACTCGGCACATATTGACTGGTTGTCTCTCTGTGATATAACAGCCATTGATAATCACTTTCCAGATTCATGATTTCATGTGTTTGCAAAATGGTGACATTTGATTCTATCATAAAAAATACGGAAATCTTGCCATTTGCAACATGAATGGACCTTGAGGGCATTATGCTAAGTTAAAGAAGGGAATGCTAATACCGTATGATTTCACTTATATCTAAAACAAATAAACATACAAAACCCCTGAACTCTTAACTACAGAGAACAGATGGGTGGCAGGGAGTGAAATGAGTAAAGGTGGTCAAAAAGTACAAACTTCTAGTTAAAAAAAATAATTCCTGGAATGTAATGTATAGCATGACTGTAGTTGATAAGACTGTAGTGTATATTTTAAAGTTGCTAAGAGAGTAGATCTCATCACAAGGAAAAAATTGTAACTATGCCTGGTGACATGTTAACTAGATGACTTACTGTGGTGGTCATTTCACAACATATGAAAATATCAAATAATTATGTTGTACACTAATATAATGTTATATCAATTATATCACAATTAAATTTTTTTTAAAATATAGTCATTCTCACAGTTCTGGGGGCTAGACGTCCAAGATCTTGGTGTCAGGGAGTTTAGTTTTTTCTTGGCTTTTAGATGGCTAGCTGCATGTTGGGTCTTCACATTGTCTTACCTCTGTGTGTGGGCATCCTTGGTGTCTTTGTGTGTCCAGATTTCCTCTTTATATAAGAACACCAGTCAGGTTGGATTCACCCAACAGCTTTATTTTAACTTAATCACCTCTTCATAGGCCAGATACAGTCACTTCCTGAGGTGTTCTGGGGGTTAGGGCTTCAACATATGAATTTGGGAGGACACAGCTGAACGTATAACAGGTTTGTATTGGATCTATAGATCAACGTTGAGATAATTGACATTTTAATAACATGGAACCTTCCAATCCAAGAGCATGTTATGTCTCTCCATATATCTACTAAGTCTTCTTTAACTTCCCAGAAATGTTTTCTGGTGTTTAGTATGGAGGGCTTCCATATATTTTATTAACTTTACCCCTTGCCGTAGACCAATTCCAGCATGTCATAATTTCAAGAGTTTCATCAAAAGGTTGATGAAATTTGGGGACTCAACAGGGTTGAGTCACACATGTAGTCACCATCTGGGAATGGCTAAAGGCATTTCCCCAAACCTGAATAGGAAACTGATCGTGGCTGCCAGACAGTTAAAGGGCATCTTAATCTACATGTTATTGCCTCCTACTGGCCAAACACCTGAAGAGCTGTAGGCTATTCCCCCATTCTGACAGTGGACTCTTGTGTTAATAAAGCAAGGGTCCTAGATAAGGAGGGAGTCTTCAGTTCCTTTAGCTGAAGGTCCTCTGACCCCCAATGACTTTCAAAATTATATCTCGTCTCCGGACTCTTTATTAGTCTCTGGATTTCTGTGTCATCTGTGCACAGCCCCTTTTCCAGATTCCTGAACCCTTCTTGATGCTGGGACTTTCTGAACCCTGGAAGCTCCAACAACCCCTATATTTTTTTGGATGATATTGTAAATGTTATTTTCCAAATTTTCTAATTGTTTGGGGCTAGTGTATAGAAATGCGGTTACTTATTTGTATGTTGTATCCTGAAATTTTGTTAAATTCCTGTATTAATTAGTATATTTTTTGATAGATATCTTATCTATACAATCAGTTACTTCTCTTTTCCAATCTTTATACTCTTTTCTTGCTTTTTTTGCATTGGTTGGGACTTTCAATACAATGCAGAATAGAAATGGTAAGAATAGACAGCCTCAACTCATTCTGGATCTTAGAGAAAAGTGTCCCAGGTTTTACCATGAAGGCTGAGATTAATATTAGTTTTTTTCATAGCTACCCTCTAACCATTTGGTAGCTATGAAAATGCATTTTTCAGATTTCCAAGCGTGGGAAGCTTAAAGACAGAGAGCCCAACAGCTGCATTCTGAAATCCATCACTTTGCCTGAAGTCAGACTTCCCAAAGACTTCTCCCAGCCAATGCCTAGGAGATGTGGGATTCCTCTGGGGGGCCGTGACTTTGGCCTGAGGACTCCCTGATGGCTTTGCCTAACTCTCTAAAAGCTTCACTGAAGTTTCAGATGCTTCTACATCACCTGCCTTCTTCCCCCACTCCTTTACCAGATTTTTTTTTAGAAAATGACAAGTCTCTCATTCTCTTCTAGGCCTTCTCCTCATCTCCTTTCACAATATTGTCCTCTAATAAATTTCTTGCATGTCTAATCCTACCTTATTATCTGCTTTTTAGAAGACCTGTACTAGCATGGGGATTAAGGAATTCCTTTTTTATTCCTGAGAGGGTCCCCCCCCCCTTAATCATGAATATGTATTGAATTCTGTGAAAGGATTTTTCTGCATTTACTAAACAATCATGTGATTTTTCTCCCTTTTTCCTGTTAATATAGTAATGTGAATTGCTTTTTGAAAGTTAAGCCAACCTTGCATGTCTGAGATAAATCCTAGTTGTTATAAAGTCTTATCATTTTTATATATTGTTGATCTTAGTTGCATATTTTCAAGGTTTTTATATCTATATTCATGGGGGATATTAATCTGTAATGTCTGGTATCTTTATAAGGTTTTGGTGCCAATGTTATTCTGGTCTCATAAAATGAGTTTGGAAGTATTTCTTCTTCCTCTATTTTTTTTTAAAGTTTCTGTAAGATTGACATTATTTTTTAAAAATGTTTTGATAGATTTCACCAGGGCAGCCATCTGTGCCTGGGTTTTCTTTCTTTTCTTCTTTGCATTTTTAGTCTTTATTTCTGGCATATTTCATTGTCTGTAAGGACATTATTCTGCTCATTCTTCTTGTTGTTTTTTCTTAAAATAACTTTGTGTGGGATTGAAACACAATCCTTTTTTGTTGTTTATGCTTAAAGGGCATGAGTTATTCTATTCACTTTGGTAAGGAGAGTGGGCCAGGATTGTTTTCTTAGCTTCATAGCTCTGGAGTTCACTATTCTGTTGTTATTACCAAGTGCTCAAATATATGGCTTATATATTCTAACATCTGCTGGTTCATTTAACCTCCTCCAGTTTTATCAGGAACTTTTCTTCCCTTTTTCCCTAGTGCCTTGTCCTATGTAAATTAGATTCTACCCGAGTAATTTCTATTCAGTTCACACCTTTGTCCTGAAGGGAGCTCTTGTAAGTTCTAAGAGTTCCTAGAACCCAGGCTGCCCCGGCATTCTCTGATCTTGTGGTCACACACTGAGGCCTGCAAGGTCCCTGCTGGTTTCCCCACATTGTGTTTCCCTTCACTAGGGCATTTTCTCTTCTATTGGCAATTTGGGGTTTTCTGGCTCCCGAGTTTAACATAAATCCTGTGTCCTTTTTGCTTTCCTCATGCACTTGTTGATGTCACATGGTCTGGGGGATATTTGTGTTTTTTTGTTTTTTGTTTTCTCAACTGCTCATATTTTGGGGCTGGTATAGATTCTTGTTTTGCTGTAGATGTTGTCTGCGGGATTTTGATTTTGCTGTCATAGCTTGTCTGCTTGTGGAGTGATGAAAAAAGATAAAAAAATTATACCACCATTGCTACCACCTTCCTAGAGTCCCTGAATGTCTGGGAATTTTACGGTGAAGGTGGGTATAAAGATATCCAATTTTATGCCTGCCTTAGGAGCTTAGGCAATATGTACAAACTACCACGAGTTTTATTTGATTTTGAAGTGTTAGAATTCTTGCAAGAAACTACAAAAGAACTTCAGAATTGATGGTGGTAGGCACAGAACACTAACAATAATATAAGTGGGGGGAAATAAGATGAGTTCATTGAGCTCTTTCTGGTACCGGGTATTGTATGAAGTCTTTTGTGTGAATTTTCTTAATTTTCTCAACCACCTTATAAAGCAGGTACCATTATCTCCCTTACTTTTCCACTTTTATCATAAGGCAAGCAGTATCACTTTTACTGTACAGTGTTGAAGATGAGGCATAGAGTGGTTTGTAACTGTTCCACAGCCACACAAATCTCCCAGACTTCACAGTTGGTATTTGTAGCCATTCTACCGTACCACCCTCCCCTCTTTGTGCATATACAGCAGTGGATAAAGGGCTCAGAGTGTCAGGGAATCACTGCCATGTAGGGACCTGAACTCTTTTTTAAAAAAATATATATTTTATTGATTTTTTACAGAGAGGGAGGGAGAGAGATAGAGAGTTAGAAACATCAATGAGAGAGAAACATCGATCAGCTGCCTCCTGCACATCT
>NW_006290441.1:763955-768050 GCF_000327345.1 Myotis davidii
ATAGAACTCCCAAGGGGACACTTTGCATATTAGCCTTTTATATATTTAGATTATTGACTATTTTTCTATTCAGTACTTTACATCCCCATGACTATTTTGTTTTGTTTTGTTTTTTTTTTAAAATATATTTTATTGATTTTTTACAGAGAGGGAGGGAGAGAGATAGAGAGTTAGAAACATCAATGAGAGAGAAACATCGATCAGCTGCCTCCTGCACATCTCCTGCTGGGGATGTGTCCGAACGCAGGTACATGCCCTTGACTGGAATCGAACCTGGGACCTTTCAGTCCGCAGGCTGACACTCTATCCACTGAGCCAAACCGGTTTTGGCGGGATCTGAACTCTTGCCTGAGCCGTGGAGATGGCACCATGTGTCTAGCCTTAATGACTTGTTCTGCGGATACCATGCAACACTCTCCCCTACCTCACAAAAAGAAAAGCTTTGAGAGAGTATCCTCTAAGAAAGTGACAGCTCTATAGTCCAATGGCAGGAAGAGAGGGCTCTCCCCAGGGAGGCAAGGCAGCCAAGGTGGATATGTCAGCAATGACAAGGCCAGTGGTAGAAGCTTCTGTGGAGGTCACCAAATGACAGATGGGAGATCAGCCTCGGGGGAAGTCTCAGGAAAGCTTACCTTGCTCTGGATGAGAAAGTATGAGCCAGACTCGCATCCTGAAGGAAAGGTGCTGGGTCAGGTCTTCTGCTTCTAAGTGCTTCTCTTGAGAAATGAAGGCCATTGGTGGCAATTGCTACCCAGAGACAATGTGGACTACGCCTGGGGGGTTCTAAAGAAAGATACCGCCTCCAGTTTTATCAGGAACCCAGCACCTGGGTTCACGTGCTGGCTTTGTCACTTCCTGGCTGTGGGACCTTCAGCAAGATCCTTTACTTTTTTTTTTGGCCTCCATTCCTCAAGTTGTAAAATGATACAGTAATAAGACAGGCTTCATTGTGTTACTGATATAAAGCACTTAGAATGATCCTTTCTGTCCTGTAAGTCTCTGCATATGTTCCTTCCAATTATAATCCATCCTTATTATTTGCAGATTCTGTGTTTGCAAATTTGCCCACTGGCTAAAATTTATTTGTAACCCCAACACCAGTCTTCATGGTGCTTTCATGTCATTTGTGGAGAAGAATTTGAGTCACTCAATGTGTGTGTTCCCCACTCAGGTTGAATTAAATTGATGCTCATCCTCCTTGTTTCAGCTCTCGTATTGTAAACACTGTCCTTTCCACAGTCTAGTTAGTGCCATGTTTCCTCTTCCTCTTGCATTGTTGTGCTCCTTGTTGGTGATTGCACTGTCTAAAATGCCCCCAAGTATAGTGCTGAAGTGCTACCCACTGTTCCTAAGCACAAGAAGGCTGAGATGTGCCTTACAGATAAGATGTGCAAGAAAGGCAGCATCACATGGACCTCGCCACCACTCCACGGTGCAAGTGCACAAAGCCAGAACCTAGCAAAGTTGCCATGGCCCTCTAACATCCTGGCAATCTGGCACCAAACACCGTGACACAATTGCTATGGCACACACGTGACCAGAACATTAACCATGACAAAATGGGTCTTGGCACCAACACAACAATACACCGTGAGATTGTACCTAGACTCCACACCTCACACACCACCATGCCATAGCACTGGCATTATAATGTGACAACCTTGGAGCACCACTCCACGGATCATGGCACCATCACATGCATATCATGCTATCTCAGTGCCCTGACAATCACCAGCATCTTGCAGAATTCTAGTATCTCTTTTGATCAACTTCCTTAATGGAGTCTCATCAGGTATTTTGCGGGTATTTAAGCTCAGCCTGGAAGCACCACTGATGTAAACTTCTGAAGGAATTCCTTCTGGCCGCTCCCTCCCTTGTGCTATTGGTTGACACTCCCGCCTTCTCCCCTGGGTATGAGGAGAGCAGAGATCATTTCTTTCTCACCTTTGCGTCTCTCAACACTTAATAAAGCACCTGGCTCAGAGTGAGTGTAAATAAGGAAAAGGCTGGTGAATGTGGCACTGAGTTAAAGAAATCCAATGACCTGGAGGGATGTTGTGTAAATCACAGTCACAGGTCCAGAGGTACCTTAGACTAGAATCAATATTTCCCAGAGTTTACTCATCCCTGCATTCATTTTTGCCATATTTGTGTATTACCAATTATTACCTCAATATCTTTAAATGTATTCATTAAAAAAGCGCGCACACACACACACACACTTCATTCCTTAAGAAGAAAACAAAGAGCCCAAAGAATTGATAGCCCCTTGTTCTGTGTCGCTGTGGGATTTATGCCGATGTTGGCCTCTGTGCCCTGCTTGGTGTGTGAGGGCTGCATTTCAGGTGCTACAGGAGGTGAGCGAAGCCCGAGACAGTCTGTGCCCCTGAAGAATGGACGGCTCCATGGATTTGGTGGCATCAGCCTAAGCTGGGTGGGGGTCTTTGAGGTTGTGCCTGACTGAGGCTGGGGAAGCAGCTGCCTCAGGAAGACTAGGAGACTTAAATCAGCCTCCTGGGGCCTTCCTGGGAGAGGGGAGGTGCTGTATTCCTGGGCCTGCTCTTGGCATTTGTTTCCAATACCACCCTCGCTAACATTTGTTGAGCTCTTTCATTAAAGTGACCTACTTTCTCTTTAATGTTCATAACAGTTGAATGAGATTGGTACTTTTCACTATCCCCAGTTTGATATTTGGGAAACTGAAGCTCAGAATGGTTGTGCTTTCACAAGGCCACACAGCTGGTGAGAAGCGAGCTGGGGTTCAACCACAGGTGGGCAGCTCTGCGCTCCAGAGTCTGGTCTCCCAGCTGTTGCACTGCACTCCCGCTCTGTTTTTCCTCATTGGTATCCTGCTGCCCCATGTGGCCAGGAGACACACATAGGAGTGGGATGATGTCTAGCTTTGCCTCTTTGCTTGGATGAAGCCATTCTCTGAGGGTTTGGAGAAGCTGGTGGGTGAACCTTGGAGCACGTGAGAGCCGGTGGTCAGTTGAGCTGTGTGGCTCTTCATCTCGGAACATGTCTGGGGGCCCAGCCACCACTGCAGCCTGAGGTGTTCCAGAGACACAGTGGGACGTACTCTCAGGCATATAGAATGAGTAACATGAGAAGGTAGGATGCGGCTAATTCTATTGCCAGCATTTTGCTTGATTAAATGACACTCCCAGAGATGTGTAGTAGTAATTACTTCTTCTCTGTCATGTCCCCCTTTTCTCCCACTAATTTGTTCCTGAAATACATCTACAATTCAAGCTTGCCATGGCTGGTTACTTCTCAATCTACAATGATTTCATCTTGCTGATTTCGCTGAGGCTTTGTCCTAGTTTGCTCCTCAATGTGGGAGGCCCCTGATGGAAGTCTTGAGATGGTGAGCACAAATACTTACCTTAAAATATGAGCTCATTAATATTACATATGAATCAAGTACATGTGCACACATGTTCATAGCAGCCCTATTCACAATAGTCTAAGGGTGGAAATTGCCCAAATGTCCATCAGTGGATGAGTGGATAAACAAAATGTCATAGAATCATGTAATGGAATATTATTTGGCCACAAAAGGGAATGAACCTTGAAAAGATGATCTTATCTAATAAAAGAGTAATATGCAAATTGACTGTCACTCCAACACACAAGATGGCCACCCCCATGTGGACATAAGATGTCTGCCATAAGATGGTCAGCAGGGAGGGCAGTTGGGGAAGATCAGGCCTACAGGGGGAGGGCAGCAAGAGAGGACCAGGCCAGCAGGGGGAGGGCAGTTGGGGGGAACCAGGCTAGCAGGGGAGGGCAGTTGGGGGGACCAGGCCAGAAGGGGAGGGCAGTTGGGGGCAATTGGGCCAGCAGGGGAGCAGTTACGTGTTGATCAGGCTGGCAGGGGGTTTTTAGGGGCAATCAGGCAGGCAGGCAGGCAAGCAGTTGGGAGCCAGCAGTCCTGAATTGTGAGATGGATGTCTGACTGCCCATTTAGGTCCGATCCCACACTGGGCAGTCAGACATCCCTAAACGGGCAGTCGGACATCCCTCGAGGGGTCCCAGATTGGAGAGGGTGCAAGCTGGGCTGAGGGACATACCTCCCCCGCCCACACTCCCTGA
>NW_006290441.1:768068-779962 GCF_000327345.1 Myotis davidii
ACCTCCCCCGCCCCCCCTGCATGAATTTCATGCACCGGGCCTCTAGTACTAAGTGTAAGAAGCCAGACTCAAAAAATCACATAGTTTCATTGATATGAAAAACTCAGATTAAGTAAGTTCATAGAGACAGGTGTAGATTGGTATTGTTAGGGGCTGGGAGTGGGAAGAATGGGGAAGAACTGTTTCCTGGGTATCCAGCTGGGGCAATGAAAACATTTTGGAACTAGATAGAGGCAGTGGTTACACAACATCGTGAATGTACTAAATGCCACTGAATTGCTCACCTTCAAATGGTTAATTTTATGTTATGTGAATTTTACCTCAGTGAAACAAGACCAAAGTTTAAAAAATGTTACGTGGGAGATATTTGGGTAAAGCATCGTATGATTATTAAAAGGGATTTGAAGTCATGTGAGCACCTACCCAGTCCTTGAGTGGAAGCAGCATCTGTATTTTCTCATCTTTACATATTTCCCACACCGACAGGGGTGCTGCATGCTAACCAGGTGTCCCAGGAAAGCAGTAGGGGTGACAAGAGGGTGACAGGGAGGGGAAAATAACCCAGGCAGGGAAGTTAGATTCCAGTTTAGGACACACTAGGCCATTTCTTCTGCCTGGGATATGGGAGGAAGGAGACCTTTTTTCATTTCAATTTCTCTAGGATGTACAAAAAAATTGATCAGAGGATATATAATTAAACAGCAATATAGTTTTAGAGAAGTGGAAAATGTTCTATTCATGAATTTTTTCCTTCAAGTTTATTGTTTCACTTAATTATAACAGCAACATAATCTATATATATAAAAGGCTAATATGCGAAGTGTCCCCTTGGGAGTTTGACAGGAAGAACGGGAGTTTGATCACTCACTATGATGTGCACTGACCACCAGTGGATAGTGTGGAACATAGCAGGCAACCAGCGGCAGCTGTGGGAACTGAGGGAGCGAGGGAAGGAGGAGGCAAGGAAGAGGCAGGGAGGTGGGGAGGTGGGGAACCTGATTGGCCCTGATCGCCAGCTAGGCCTAAGGACCCTACCCATGCATGAATTTCATGCACCAGGCCTCTAGTACTTATTATAAATTGGTAAGAACGTAAAACATAAAGAAAAAGGGGGAACATTACCTATTACCTCACCATGTAGAAGTAGCTACTTTTAATAGTTTAATATATCTTTCCCAGTACTTTATCTTTGCCTTTTAGTCACATAGCTAAAATCATATGATGTACATAAATTTTTAATCTACTTCTTTTTTCTCATTATATTGTAATATAAGCATTCCTATGGTGGTTTATTAAAACTACTTTGTAAACATTGTGTTGGCTACACAATATTCCATTGTCAGGAGGTATGGCCTATTTAACCAGTCCCCTACCATTATATATTTTGCTTGCTACCTAAGAGCTAAATATTGAAAACTCCCCAAATGCATAGATCTCATGGGAGGAGTGACCCGGGAGGTCACCTGATTCGGTGACTGAAGATACACAAACCTTCAGTGGAGGTGTCTGGGTACACTCTTGGGAAGGCATGTGATTATAACTCTGCTAATCCTATATAATAAAAGACTAGTATGCAAATCAACCAAATGGTGGAATGATCGGTCACTATGACGCGCACTGACCACTAGGGGCAGATGCTTAATGCAGGAGCTGCCCCTGGTGGTCAGTGCACTTTCACAGTGGGAGAGCCACTCAGCCACAAGCCCAGAGCTGGGCTCACAGGTGGTGAGTGCAGCGGCAGTGGTGGGAGTCTCCCTGGCCTCTGTGGCAGCACTACAGATGTCTGACTGCCAGCTTAGGCCCGCTCCCTGGGGAGTGGGTCTAAGCCATCAGTTGGACATCCTCCAAGGGCTCCCAGACTGCGAGAGGGTGCAGGCTGAGCTGAGGGACCCCCATCCCCACCCCCAAGTGCACGAATACCGTGCACTGGGCCTCTAGTAGGAAATAAACTCACAGCAGTAAATATCCTGTTTGGAGCACAAACACAAGGGTGACATCAGCATGCAGCCTAGACAAGAAAGAACCCAAAACTGACAGACTCATTCAGGCAGCTGCCCAGTGAGAAGGGATCCTGGCCCAGAGATTTATAATCTTCACATCCCCATAAATATTTCCTGAGACCCAGTCTAGAAAGTAGGTGATGGGCACCGTAGAGATAAGGCACCTTCCTTGCCTCAGAGCAGCATAACATGCGGTGGGCAAGCCAACTGTTGTGTGATTGTGAAGACTGCTGCGCAGTGCGGTCAGAGCCCTGATAGGGCTGTGCATACTGGGAGCACAGCGCAGCATGCTGACCGAGTCGTGGTATGGCATGGGAAGTGGAGACAGGGAGGCTGCCCTGAGAAGGTGAATCCGATGCTGACACTCAGTAGATGAACTGGAATTACAGAGTCCTCTGAGCACCCCCAGTGCCCACCCCCCCCTTCTGATTCCACACTCACCAGGCGGCCATTGGTGAATTATTTGGCTTTCAACATCCACAGAGCAACAAGGCCCTGTGCAGGTCCATGGGATGGATGCACCTCTCATTGCCATGACCATGTTAGCATCTGTTCTTGAACTTGGTTCCTGAGAAATGGGCCTGCCTTTTGTTCCATCCTGAGTTTTCTGGGCCTGCAAGGCTAAGGATGCTAGGGCCTGAGGCATGATGAAATCACCAAGGGGACCCAGTCCCCCAAGAACACCTCTCCCGTCATACTACAGCTTCATGCATGCCTTTTCCTTTCTAAAGGCAACAGCTCCCTCTCAAGGG
The DNA here is from genome assembly GCF_000327345.1 of Myotis davidii. Lineage (NCBI taxonomy): Eukaryota > Metazoa > Chordata > Mammalia > Chiroptera > Vespertilionidae > Myotis > Myotis davidii. The sequence continues at coordinate 770,821 of NW_006290441.1, forward strand.
GGTGGTGCAGAATATGCAAGATGCTGTGGGCAGTGAGGCTGGCTCAGAGCTGGTGCTCGGCAGTCTAATTCCTGGCCCCCTCCCTCACGGACTCCCCTGCTTCTGTTCGAGGGTAGCTAATGAGTGGAGATGAGTCACATAGTTCACCACACCCTCCAGCTAGTTCTCCCAGTTCATTAAGCAAGCCATCCGTCAATGTGACTGTTACTTTTTGAGATAAATGTTTAAAATATCATCGCTTATGACTAGTTTCTTTTTTAAAAAAAGCTCAAGGACTTGTTGACGAGGCAGGGGGAAGATAGTGTGCATGCACAGAGCGGCCAGAAAATAATACTGGAAACTATTTGATGGTGAAGGTTCCCTCCTCTAGGTGGGCTGGAATGCACCAACTCAACCCGGCTGGTTGTTTAGGGTCAGCATAGGATCTGACCAGGCAGTGCTCATGTGGTACAACCCCCGCCCCCCGGCCCAGTACAAAGACTGGCTTCTTTCCGGACTTTTCCTGCTCTGCACCTGTGCCAGCACTGGCACCAGTCACCTTTATATTTGTGTGGGGAACAGAGGCTCTCCTTCCCCAGGCTCTGTGCCTCAGTGGTATACCTGGAACCAGTCCTATTGAAGAGCTGGATGTGGGCTCCACCTGGGAACCCCAGAAAGCCCCGCTGTCCATCCCTCTTGTGAGCTGAGAGCCAAGGGAGTTTCACTAAGTTTGGTTTCTTAGGTAGTGGAAGCAAGGTCACGAAAGAATGGGAGACAGATGCCTTAAGCTGTAGTAGCATCATTTCCACAGCCTTAGCTGAAGCTTTGGGGAACTTCCATATATGCCCAAGGTAGTCTTGGAGTTGAACTCAGACCTTTGGGTAGCCTGGATGAACTGAGCCAAGACTACAGCCCTGGGATGTCAGAGCTGTCTGGGGCCTCCCTCAGGAATGCACCTGACCACACACACTAGATTCACCCATTTCCTTCACTTCTTCTCCCCTGCCTGCTCTTCCCTTCACCTTCTTTCCAAGCTTTTCTCTGAAAACACTTGTCAGTCAGAGTCCTGGGGTCACATGGCTACACTGAGGGGGAGGAGTTAACCTGAGGTGCTTGCTCCAATTGGAGCTTGTTGCTGGCCACCCTGAGCTGGACACAGCCTCTGGGCCCTGACAGGGCCACACGGGCCCTGATAGTTCATGAGCCCTCACACACTCCATGAATACAGTGGACCTGTTCTGCCACTGCTGCCCTGACCCTGGGTCTGTGGGATGCTGGCTCATTTGTCAGCTGGCTGAAAACATCATTCTAAGCTCTATACTTAGACTTGCATGTAGGAATAAATACTCCTTTTCAGGGATGAAACTAGCAAGTGATAATAAACCAACCTTCCTCTACCATTACCAAAAAGAAAAATGAAAGAAGTGGGGTCTAGCACTCAGTTCCTAATGTAATGCTCACGCCCGTCGCCTCCCCGCTCCTGTCCCCAAGGCTGCTTCAGTTTCCTTTTGGGTCCTCAGATCTCAGGCGTTGCACCTGCTCGTGCACAAAGCAGAGGCCTGCGTCCAGCTCCCAGGTCAAGAGCAGCGACTCTGGGGCCAAGTGCTGGTGTTCAAATCCTGGCTCAGCAGATTATAGCTGTTGGATTTGGGCTCGTTACGTTCTTCTCTGTGCCTCAGTTTCCCCATATGTAGAATAAAAATGATAACATTTCCAACCTAATAGGGTTGCTGTGAGGATGAAATGAGTTAATATATTCAAAGCACTTCAAGTACAGTGCTGGGAAGATGGGAAGCTATGTCTGCAATGAGAAGGTCCTGGGTGGTGACTGGGTTTCTGGCCGGGGTTGAGCCAGCCTGCTTCAGGCAGGATTCTGCTCTGCGCTTTGGGTCTCTGTCACCTGTGCTTTGAGCCCTTTGCAATAAAAGATGATATTTATTGCAAAGGATTTAATTAGAGGGACATTGGTATTTAATCCCCCCCAAAACTCTAGGATTAAAAAATGAAACCTGATTTAGAGAAGGCGTCTCAGGACAGTAACGGGAGGCCGTGGGTCTCAGCTGAACGACAACAGGAGCCAGTTTATTTCTTGCAGGAGCAGCCGAAGTCTTTGAACCCACCCCTGAGCCTTCCTGACTCAGGACCTTGCTGCTTTCTCTCTTGGTGTCTACATGCAGGCATGTGGCATGCACGGGGCGCATGGGGCTCTCCGAAGCTCCGGGCAGGTCCCCGAGCTCTCCGTGTGCAGACTGCAGCAGGAAAGCCCACTCCGACCTTCAAAAACAGAAGCAGCGCCCTGCGGGGCTGTCGGCTGCTCTGCCTGCCGCACGAAAGCGGAAACCTCTGGAACTATTGTAGATGTACCTGGAGTTCTCTAGGACCTCAGGGAGTTTCTGGCCAGTGTTTGTGAATTTAACGAGAGAGAAACACACACTGTCTGGCAATATCTTCAACTGCCAGAAAAGCTACGCCTTGACAAGTTTAGGGGCATGTGTTTAGGAGGGGGTCTCCCGGGGACCTGACACCCCCAGCAGTGCAGCTCCTCTTGGTCAGCGTGGAGTTTGCTGAATGACGTCTGTGCCCCTCCAGGGGCTGATGAGAATCATAATAATTAAGTGCATTAAGCACTTACTGAGAGTTTTTGTGTCTTAGAACACTTACTCCTTACAACTAACTTGGAGGTGGGTACCTTTATTATCCCCATATACAGATTCACAAACTCAAGTTCAGAGAGGCAACGCGTCTTGTCCAAGGCACACAGCTGGTCACTGGCAGAGCTGGAATTCAAATCTGTTCTGTCTTTCTAGCCCCAAGAAACTACACTTTTGCCTGCTTCGTGTGGTGCCTCTGTGTGTGATGAGTAGACAGAAAGGTTATGGACTTGGGTGCCGGATTGGCCTGGCTCTGCCTTATGAGCTGTGTGGCCTTGGACAGACCATTTAGTCTCTTTAACAACAGCAGCAGCGGCGGCAATGACAGTGGGTACTTACTTGGCACTTCCTAGGAGCACCTGTGCTTTACTGTCCTCATTTGTTTAACTTGCAACAACCCTAGGAAGTTGCTACCGCTATTTTGCCAGGAAGTAATAACAGCAACCTCCGTGTGATCCCGTGAAGATTAAATGAGCTACTATTTAGGCAGCAAGTTAGGGCTAAATTGTAGGTAACGTGGTTGACTACAGCGCTGAGAGAGACACACAGGCCAGCCCCTCTCTGCCAACAGCCCCTGTTTGTGAGAAGCGCCGAGCCTGAGCTGGGTCAGATATCTGTGTTTCTTTGATTTTCTCTGCTCAATGCATTAGCTCTGTGTCACGAAGCTGCCGGTCCTGCTACTTTCCCCAGAGCAGCCTAGACACCCCACAACCGTCTGCTGAATGGATGGGCCACGGGGTCAGCAATCCCCTGTAGTGATTTTGTCATCATGTCCAGAACAGAAAGGCCGTTTTCTCATTGACAGAGAAAACTCATCTCTGGGAGGAGGCACTGGGGCTACCCTTGAGTCCCCTGTACATTGGGGTGGTGTTTGGGGGCATTCTGCATGGCTCACCACCATCCCACTCCCCAAAAGATGACTTACTTTTCTGCACACAATTCCTAGGATTTTGTTCCTGGGGGTCAGAGGCGGGAGGGGGGGTCTGTAGCGGGGAGAGGAGCCAACACTGCATGGACCGGAGAGGCACTGGGCATCCCGGTGAAGGGCGTGTGCCCCTAGCGCCTTGCCTGGACAGAGGCATCCTTGTTCTGGAGGCTGTGCTCCGGGCATCATGCACCACCTAATGTGTCCACTCCAGTCCCTTTAACGGCCCATCTCCACCCTGACAGGAAGGTTTTTTTGTTTTTTTTTTAACTGAACCTGAGCATCTCCTCTGGAGTGTGAACTCATTTATTTTGGGCCTGTGCTCTGAGCAGAGAAGGGCCACCTGGTCACCAATTTCGATATAATAACCCTTCAGATCCTCAAAGGCTGTTATTAAATCTCTCCCTGGCTGCCTCTTCTCCAACTAAATAATTCCTGCTCCTTTCACCTTTCTCCACAGGCCCAGTTCTTCCACTCAGTGAAGCACTGTTCAGATCCCCCCTGTCTTTCCTACGTGACCAGGAACTAGGAAGCTGAGGGGTCAGCCGAATGTTAGAGGCCGCTGCTAGCTGAGGTGGTGAGGGGTGGCATGGGCAAAGGGCAGTGTGTGGGGGATCAGCCCATGGTATGCTCTGTTGCCCCTGGTCACATGCACGCAGCCTCAGCTTCTCTCCTTGCTGCCGCCGTCTAACAGATGGAAAGAAGAAAAAATGTGTCCTGGCTGGTTTGGCTCAGTGGATAGAGTGTCAGCCCTCGGTTTGAAGGGTCCCTGATTTGATTCCGGTCCAGGGCACGTACCTTGGTTGCAGGCTAGATTCCCAGCCCTGAGGCAACTAATTGATGTGTATTTCTTACAGCAATGTTTCTGTCTTTCTCTCCCCCGCTCCCTTCCATTCTCTCTAAAAATCAATGAAAAAAAAAATACTCAGGTTAGGATTTTAAAAAAAAGAAGAAGACAAAAAATGCTTTCCACCAAGGGACAGCCTTGGCCCCCAACACTCCACCGCCTCCCCACTTCCTTCCTTCCAGCTCTGCCCGCGTCCATGTTGACCTCAGCTTTCTAGCTCCTCTGCTCCCTTCACATGCACAGAGAGGACAAGCAGAGAGCTGAAACAGGCACCACAAAAGAAAATAACAGCGACAGCTGACACGGCCCACTGGCGGCCGGCTAGCTGCATGCTATGCTCTGTTCTTCAAACAGCCGGATGGTCTGTACTTCACACAAGAAGATTCTAAGTCTCATCCATGAGCCTATAAGGCACTTGTTTGGGAGCACACCCAGGAGTCAGTACAGCCAGAATGGAAAGCCAGGCAGTGGGACTTAGGACACAGTGCTTTTGACACCTGCTGTCTCATTCTGCTCGCTTTGCAGAAAGTGTATCAGGGACAGAAAAGTGCCCATGATGGGTACACCAGGAGCAGGTGACTACTGTGGGCCACTGGGCTAAAGAAAGGGGTTCTGAGAAACAGAGAGGTAGGAGGACCAGAAGGGAGCATCTCGAGAAGGAAGATGCACGCAGAAGGCCCAAAGGTAACTTTTCCATGTTTGTCTTCCATCCAGGCCCAAGGTGACCTGTCCCCATGGAGCCCCTTTTCTGGAAGAGACCTGTTTGTGTCCCAGGCCTGTCCTCTGACTGCACAGATGTCACTGGCCTCTTCTCCATAAGGGTTCTCCCCAAACTTCTCCAGTTCCAAGACTCCCAATCCCTCCCAATCCACCTTCTGGTTCCCAAATGGGCTCTCAGAGGTGAGGCCCAGGGGAACACCCTGGGAAGGTATGGATCCTCCATTCCCCAGGCACTGGCCTGGACCCAGCCCTCCTGCTTCCCAGTCCACAGAGTCTGGTCTCTGACTCCACTCCCAGCATGCTCACTTCCCAATTCCTCTTCTGCCCTCTCCGCCCAGCCATCACCTATAGAAAAGGAGTCTTTGCTCTTTTTTTTTTTCCCCTCACTACAACCAACTGTGGTGTGGTTGGCTAAAATATGACCCTCTGAGTAAGAGATAGCCACCTCCTCATCCCTAGAACCTGAGAATGTTTCTGTATGTGGCAAAAAAAAGAGGTTTTTGCAGAGTGATTAAGTTAAGGATTTGGAGGTGGGGAGAGTACCCTGGGTTATCTAGGCCAGCGGTTCTCAACCTGTGGGTCGCGACCCCTTTGGTGGTCGAACGACCCTTTCACAGGGGGTGCCTAAGACCATCCTGCATATCAGATATTTACATGATGATTCATAACAGTAGCAACATTACAGTTATGAAGTAGCAACGAAAATAATTTTATGGTTGGGTCACAACACGAGGAACTGTATTTAAAGGGCCAGAACGTTGAGAACCACTGATCTAGGTGGACACTAAATGCAATCAGCTGTGTTCTTATCAAAGCGAGGCAGAGAGGGATTTGGCACCATCTGGTGTCAAAGTCTGGCAAGAGGAGAAGGAGATGTGAAGACAAAATAAAGAGAGGTTTGAAGATGTTGGCCTTGAAGATTGAAGTGATGTGGCTGCAAGCCAGGGAAAGCCAGCAGGCACCAGAAGCTGGAAGAGGCGAAGAGCAGATTTCCTTCCCAGACCCTCTGGGGTGAGCATGGCCCTGCCAACCCTTTGATTTGGGCCTAGTGATACTGATTTCAAAGTTCTAAGCTCTAGAGCCATAACAGAATACATTTCTGTGCTTCTTTGTGGTAATTTTGTTACAGCAGCCATAAGATAGCGAATATATGGGCGCAACCAGTACACATGTGCAAGTTGAAATTTACCACCATGTAAAAATGTATGGACCCTATTTTTGCAATTCATTGTCTAGGGGTGGGATAGCAGTGGGGGTATAGATAAGAATTCGAATTCATAGTTTAGGGAGGTAGTACTTCTTTTCATGTTCAAGGCTCTTAAGGCCAGAAGCTTTTCCTCTAGCAGTGATGGCGAACCTATGACACGCGTGTCAGAGGTGACATGCGAACTCATTTTTTTGGTTGATTTTTCTTTGTTAAATGGCATTTAAATATATAAAATAAATATCAAAAATACAAGTCTTTGTTTTACTATGGTTGCAAATATCAAAAAATTTCTATATGTGACACGGCATCAGAGTTAAGTTAGGGTTTTTCAAAATGCTGACACGCCAAGCTCAAAAGGTTCACCATCACTGTTCTATAGAGATGAGAGGAACTTGTTGAACTTGTTAGTTTGTGCCTCTTAGAGATGCTTGCATGTTTAAAAGAGTGCTGTCCTCCCCCCTCAAAGTGCAATCTTTAATCTTGTGTCTTCTCTAGGCTTTGCAGGTCCCTGAGAACTGGCTCTTCTGTTGGCCCCTAAAATGCTAGAAGCCATAAAGATAGAGAACAATGAAAAGCAGGGTGGGTGAGGGGATGAGGCTACTTAGCTTAGGTTGTCAAGAAAAGCTTTTTGAGGACATGACTTTTATGCTTAAAATCCGGGTTATTCCAGGCAGAGAGAATAACACGAGCAAAGGTTTGAAGGCAGGAAAACACACAGAGGTGCTCTAGGACGGAAAGGAGGCCCAGTGCTGGGGAGCAGAGCGAAGCTGACCATGCAGAGCTTTGTCGGCAACTCTGGAGAGGCTTTTCTTTAAGTCAAATTCAAAGTAGGCAAAATCCCAGACCCTTTGCAGTCTAACCTACCAGAACTATCTTTTTGCACCTCACAGATGAAGGTATTGGGACACAGAAAAATTAAGTTAAATAACTTCCTCAAAGTCCCGCAACTAATGAATAGAGTCCAGATGGAATACCAGTTGTAGATGATGCCAGACCCCGTGCCCTTAACCCCCATGGCCAGGATCTCCAGTGGATTTCACTGTGGTTTGACGTGCAGCTCAGCCTGGCTGTCAGTAGAGATGGACCTCTCGGGGCACAGTCTCCGATGTTGCAAACTTTAATTATTATGTCAGTCAGAGAAATGATCACTCAAGACGCGGTGAGGAAGTGTGGTTAATTCATCCTGTGGTTGGACCCATGGGGCCCATGGCTTTGACTTCTAATTGTGTGAAATGCCTTTGTAGTCTAATGGGCTCTAATGTGGAGTGTTAATGATTCAGAAACTGCTAGCTGATGTTAGAGAGGAGAGAGAAAGAGATAGAAGAGAGAGAAGTAGAGTTGAGGGTGGGGGCAGCAGAAAGAGAGAAGAGAAATTCAGTTAGCTCCTTGCCTGGGATCTATTTTCCAAATGGTCTTCTCATTCCTCTTTCTCCCATTCTCACTGCTCAATAAATGTTGCTACTATTATAAGTTACTAGAGGTCCGGTGCATGGATTCGTGCATCAGTGAGGTCTCTCGGCCTGGCCTGCAGGGATGGGGCCGAAACCAGCTCTCCAACATCCCCTGAGAGGTCCCGGATTGTGAGTGGGTGGTTCTCGGGTGACACACCCTGGAATTGGGCTCCCTCCTCTCTGGAACGGCAGCTCTGCAGCTCCTGCATTGAATATCTGCCCCCTGGTGGTCACTGTGCATCATAGCTACCAGCCGGACAGTTGAACGGTCAGATGGTCACTTAGGTTTTTATACATATAATTTCCTCAAAGTGGTGGAATTATGGGTGAACTCCCTGAAGAGAAAGAAAGCCAAGAAGATGGAGGAAAGGAGGACATTGCCAGAGGGGCTCACCTCATGGGATGGGTGGGGCCAGTCCTGCTGGGTCTAGACCAGCGGTTCTCAACCTGTGGGTCATGACCCCTTTGGGGTCGAACGACCCTTTCACAGGGGTCGCCTAAGACCATCAGAACAAATATATATATTAAATATTGTTTTTGTGATTAATCACTATACTTTAATTATGTTCAATTTGTAACAATGAAATTGGGGGTCACCACAACGTGAGGAACTGTATTAAAGGGTCACGGCATTAGGAAGGTTGAGAACTACTGGTCTAGACTGAGCCCTGAGCCACTGGAGGGCACAGAGTGGAATGGAGAGATCCAGGTGCCCTTGCAATAGGACCTCCCTGGAAATTGTTCACTGTAGTGGAATTCCGGGTTTTATGGCTCCCCCTGTGCTACCAGGTCCAAGCATAGAAGAGGAGATCCTTTAACATTGGGAGAAAGATAGCTAGCTTTGAAGGTGAGGGTAGGAGGTAGAGGCAGGGGGAGGGGGATGCCCTTTATTCATCTCTATACCTATTGTTTAGCACAATGACTGACACAAGAAGTGATGCACTGCAGGAGTGGACAGAACGAAATAATTCTAGCTCAGTCCTGCTGCCTATTCCCTGGGTGACCTTGTTCCAGTTGTGTGGCCTCTTTGAGCTCAGTTTCCCCACCTTCTGAGCAGCAGCCATCTGTCAGAGTTCGTCTTGGGGAGAAAGCGCAGTGAATGCACCATGTGAATTCTAGGGCCCTAAACAGTTCTAAGGCATGAAAATCTCCCAGGCTGTGTCTGTTGTTCCTTTTCAGATATGCCAAGGTATCACATTTAGAAACGGTGAAAAGTTCTCCCACTGATATAATTCTGCATAATAATGAGAATATACATTTTCTTCTCCATAGGATTCAGGAAAGCTATTTTCAATTTGAATGGGAGGAGAAAATGCTGTCAATAAACATAATAAACACATTGTACTCCCCCCCCCCCCCCCC
>NW_006290441.1:779998-784800 GCF_000327345.1 Myotis davidii
TACTCTGTGTAAAGGAAAAAAAGTAGCTCTCCACTGGCTTAGGACTAAAGAGTCAGTAACAGTATTTTTGTGCCTCATAAAGACTTCCCCTTTGTCCTCAGTCCCAGCAATGGAACTTTCTCCTCCTCCTCCTTCCCTATTTAACTTTGGGTAGTCTGATGTCCTGAAGATCGGTTTCTCCAAAGAAATCTCAGAATCTGTTGTGATCCTTCACTCCAGGGTTTCTGTGGGCCCCGTGGAGGGACTGGGCTCTGCCTCTGGGCTGGCTGTAGTGCCTGTGCTAAGCCAGGCATCCCTAAGGCCCGGGTTTCTGAACTCAGATGGTTGCGAGGGATACATGTGAGGTAGTGTTTGCTGGTGGAGGCTACATCTAACGGAAATGCCAAGCAATGTCAAGGTAACAGCAGCCCTCCCGCCAGGAGAAGGGACTCATTACCACCCATTTTCTGACAGTGAATAGGAAATGCATTGACACAGAGGGAGCACTTAAAGCAAAGGTCTACCCAGTGAGTGCAGCATTCTGGGAGCTTCCATCCCTGCCTCCCCAGCCTTCAAGCCCCAAGCTCCTTTTTCCTTAGACACAGCCAGGAGGTTTCCCAGTCACCTTGGTGTGTGGATCAGCCATCCAGGGCTCACCTTGGGAATGCACCCTTGTCTTGCTCCTAAGAGAGACCAGGAGGAGCACTTTGCCGAGAGCTCCTTCACTCCTGGGGTCTTGGGGACTGAGCGCCCTCTGGATCCTAGGCCTAAGGGATTGCAGAGTAGAGAAGCTGTAACAGAGGCCTCACCCCCAAATGAGAAAAACATCACCCGTGTCCTTGCTTTCCATATACTTCCACCTTGGAGGCCAACAGAAATGACACATATGACTAGATATCAGACACAGTTGTTTGAGGCTGAGCAGCCCCTAACCTTCGGTGCTGGTGAGTGAACTGCAGTTTCCCTGCTGGGAGAGGGAGCTGGTGGCTGGAAGCTGGGAACTGCACCAGAGGAATCCAGTTCAAAGATGCTGGGGAGGAGGAGTGAAGAAGAAATCTCCAGTGCACCGTCATAGCACCCAAGGGGTTCCAGGAGGGCATGCTTTCCTGCACCTCGGCTGATTTGGAAGGTGACAGAGTGGAAAGGAAGCTTGGAAAGAGACTACATCAGGTATAGGTAAATATTTGTAGGCAGAGAGATAGACCCTGGTTCCAGCCTTGGCTTGGCCACATATGAGGTCCATGACCTTGTGCCTGAATCTTGGAACCTCTGAATTACCATTTTCTCCTCTAGAAAATGAGGCCAGTGTTGCCACCCTCTTTGGGTGAGGTGGGATTTAATTAGAGAAAGTGTGTGAGGCTCGTGGCACAGCCTGGTATCTCTAAGCTCAGTCAGCAGGGGCTGCTTCTAGGACTTTTGAGCTCAGATGTCCATCAGCTGACAAACAGAGGAGGTGTCCCCAGTAAAATGCTAGCATCGGGTTTACAACCCCACCACTTCTTCAGCACCTTCAAGTGCTCCTGAGGTGTACCTGTGGGTGGCTGGCCCTTCCCTGCTCCGAAATGTCACAAACCCCTGCCCAGACATGCGATTGGTCAAATAGTTGGCCATGCAGTGCCTGGAAGTGGCTGCCTCTGGCATCTGGAAAGCACTGCAGAGCCTTGGAGAGCTGTGCTTTTTGAGATACTGTCCGGCTCATTCTGCCACCCCTTTGGGGCCAGGCTTAGTGGTAGAGTGAGACCTCTAGTTCTACCTGGTCAGTGCTTGCTCCCCTCCCAATAGTCCCAGGTGCTAAAGTGCTGCACCAGTGCTTCTAGGCCAGCCGTGGGCAAACTACGGCCTGCAGGCCGGATCCAGCCAGTTTGAAATGAATAAAACAACAACAAAAAAAGGGTACTTCGAATTTATATTAGTTCACACAAACACTCCATCCATGCTTTTGTTCCGGCCCTCCGGTCCAGTTTAAGAACCCATTGTGGCCCTCGAGTCAAAAAGTTTGCCCACCCCCGCTCTAGGCTCTTGATCTTCCGTCCTGTGCGATGATTACAATGCAGACTGCAGACGTGGCCTGGGTCTGGAGGGGGACTGGTGACAGGAAGGGTGAAATCTGGCCCAGGTTGAAATCCTAATGAAAATGGACCACTGACCAGCTATTACTCAGTTCCTTATAGTGGAGTCCATAGGCACAATCATAAGAATCAGCTATGGACTGAGCAACCCTGTGTGATTTCAGTTCACCACTTCCAGCTCAGTTTTATCATAAGAATAACAATACTTACCATATTGACACACAGGGCGGGTACTCAATAAATTATTTATGAAAGAAAAAAAAAAGAATGATTAAAGTGAAAGCATCTAGCCCTGGCCAGTGTGTTCAGTGGTTAGAATGCCGGCCCTCCAACCGAAGGGTCTCAGGTTTGATTCCAGTCAAGGGCACCTACCTGGGTTATAGGTTCCCCACTCCGTTTGGGGAGCATGTGGGAGACAATCAATTGATGTGGCTCTCACATTGCTGTTTCTCTCTCTCTCCTCTCCCCCCTCACCCCTCCATCCCACTCTCTCTAAAATGAATGGAAAAAAATATACTCCAATGAGGATTAACAACAACAACAAAAAAAAGTGAAAGCATCTAGCCTGATGCCAAGTAGGTGATAAATATATTTCAATAGAATCTGAATTTTACCCATTTTCTTCTCTGTGAAAATGAGAATAATATTAACAACACCTCCTTTGCACAGAATGCAGCGGGACAATCTGTGCAAAGAGCCTAGCAGAGCGCCTGCCTTGCACTGCATTTGCAATATCTGTTCTCTGTTATTGTTATCAACTGTACAGGTAGGGGATTTTTATAATGTGGTTAATTTGAAACCAGGAAATGAGAAATAACTACCTCAGGAGTCCTCAGCTCTCCACACGCCAGCAGGGGGGAGGGGGTGGATGGAGAAGCAAAGGGAGGGACAGAGATAATGAAGAACATTGTGGCCTGCTAGGTACTTCCCAAGATGATAGGATTCTAAATCAGTTCCAAATGATACTTTTTCCCCCCTTTCTCCGAGAAAGAAAGCAATTAGAGGCTACAAGAAGCCGAGAGTGACCAGGCGTGCTGTCCTTGGGACCCTGGGAGCATGTCAGGGGACAAGTCTGATTTTCATCTGCAAGAAAAGGACTCCGAGCATTCCTGACAAACGGCTTCATTTCTAGACAAGGCTGTTTGCTGTGGAAAGCAAGAGCAGAATAAGGCGAGGCGGAGCAAGGGAGTGTCCGCTGCAAATGCATCCCAATCATTGTGCAAGACAGATGTGCAAGACCAGGGCTCTGTGTGAGGATCATCAGACTAAACCTGGTGCGTATTTGGCGACAGCTGAGACCTCCCTGTCCCTTACCTCTGGAGACCATAGAGTAAGTCGCCTTCCCTGGCTGCGAAAGCCCAGCTTCTTCGGGAGATTTCTGTAAGTCCCCCTGGCTTTGTATCTGCCGCACATTTATCAGGTCTGGAAATCATCCCTCTTCTAAATTTATACACACGCAAGCTCACACATGGAGTTGCGTCTACCGGACTTGACTGCACATTTGGCTAAATGAAGAAGGTACACAATTTAGAATGAAATATTCGACACCCCTGTCCTAGACCGTGCCTTAGCCATTCCTCAGCTGGGAGTATCACTTCCCACCTTTCTCTTCCTTCTTTGCTTTCTCAGGTGGCTAGTCTCTTCAGTCCAGCTCCCAGCCACCTTTCATGTCCATCTGGAAGGGACTGCCATTGAAGGGGACCCGCCCTCATCAGGTGGCAGGTGTGCTTATACGTTACCCTCCCCCAATCCACAGTCAAACCAAGAGGGTTTCTAAACCTGCTTGTTGAGGAAGGACAGGAGAGCGTGCTCCACGCATGGGAAGACCCTTCCTCCTGATCTGAGCAAGACAAAAGGTCAGAACCATCTGCCTGGAGCCGCAGGCCTCCCTTGCCAGCCTGGAAAATAGACTGGCCAGGCTGGCTTCATGCCCTCCAGCCTGCACACAGGGCTGGGTCTGTCATCGGGCATGCCCACTTGCTGCCTTGGACTAATCAGCCTGGGTGACAGGTGGCAAAGCACAACATTATAGGCTGAGGTTTCAGCCAGAGGCCAACACTCATGCTGACCAGACCAGCTCTCCAGAGCAGAGATGGCACCAGCCTGCAGATCATACCACTCACATTTGCTTTTGCTCCATCCTGCAATGGCACAAGAGCAAATTAAACACACTTCTGAAGAGCAGGGACCACACAGCTGTCCTTTCCCAACATTCACTGAGGGCCTCCTCTTTGTGTGAATGCTCCATAGGTGTCCTCACAATGACCCTGTGGGGAGAGAGGATCTCGCCTTGCAAAGGCAGATGCAGGCGTGGGCTTCCAGCTGGGCTCCAGAACTTGCTCATATCACCCTTCATGGCGATGATGGCCCATCCCTCCTGGGAGAAGAGGAAGGACACTGCCATTTACGGGGCACAAGCTGTGGTGCCTGGTGCTTCCACATGTCACCCTTTTCATTTCTCGTTGCACAGCTCAGACATATCATTAGCCCTACTTTTCAGACAAGGAAACCAAGTCTCGGAGAAAGAAAGGTCACAGGCTATATTATTATTCTGACTGCAGCTCTCCTTGTTGTCACCCACAGAGCAGCGACTCAGGGCTCGGTCCAGCATGTGTGGATACCATTGGGAACCCACCAAGCTCTCCACCCAGCTTTGCTGGCTCATTGTCGCCAGGCCTCTCCAACTGCCAGCATTTCTAACTAGTTATAGTGCCCAGGCCCGCAGCCACTGGGAGGCTGGCCTGGAACAGCAGG
>NW_006290441.1:784865-832159 GCF_000327345.1 Myotis davidii
TGTCCTGTGACCAGGTTGTCTAGAACAAGAGCTGAGCAGGAGGTGCAGGAGGTGCAGAAGCATCCAGCTGCAGCCTCCCTCCTCTACACCCTCTGCCTGCCCTGCCATTGCTGTCCAGTTCCTACATCATAGGTCTTAGTGGGCCTGGAGCATGTTCTTGACTTTCAGTCTTTGCTTTGGGGCTTTGAGCTGATTTGAATGTATCTTGGTCAAGCAAGGTAGGTGCTCCTTTATACAGATCAGGGTGAAAACAGCACCCCAAGCCCATTCCAAGAATGCAAGGCTTGATTGCTGTATCAGTCATGGTTCTACCAATAGGACATACCTACACACACACACACACACACACACACACACACACACACACGTGTATATATACATATAGAGAGGGGGATTTATTTTTAAGGAATTAGCTCACTAACTGTAGGGGTTGGCAAGTCTGAAATCTGTGGGGCAGGCTGGCAGGCTGTAGACTCAGGTAAGAGATGATGGCAGGCATGATTCTGAATTCACAGCAGCAGGCTGGAAACTCAAACAGGACTTCTACATCGCAGTCTTGAGAGAATTCCTTCTTCGTTGGGAAACCTCAGTCTTTGCTCTTTTAAGGCCTTCAACTGATTGAATGAGGCCCACCCACATTATGGAGAGTCATCTGTTTTGCTCAAAGTCTACTGATTTAAATTTTATCACATCTACAAAATACCTTCACAGCAACATCTAGACTGCTGTTTGACCAAACAGCTGGGCACCACAGCTGAGCCAAGCTGACACAGAAAGTTAATCCTCACAAGTGCAATCTGTGAGTAATAGTGGCAAGTCCAGAAGGCCAGGCCAGACCCTTCCACAGCTCCTTGATGTATTGGGAGTGGCCTCATACAGGAGCTGCTGCAGTGGCCACGCACAGAAGTCACCATGAATAGCAGTAGAAGCTCTCCTCAGGAAGGGCATTCAGTGGAACTGATCAGTCCCCTTTAGGTGAAAGCTTCTAAACTTCCCAGGCATAAAGAGATGGCTTTTGCCGTGGCAGACCTGTGTACTTGGAAGCAAAATGCCACTGGCTGGGCACCATGACATTTAGGAAATAGGCAACAGTGGAGATGGAATCTCCTGCTCCACCTGCCACCTCAGGCAGCAGTTCCTGGCGAGCTGTTCAGCTCTGGGGCCTTCCTGTCAAGCCCCGCCAGGTGTGGGGTGCAGCCTCAGGTCCCTTGGCCCACTGCCAGGGCGGGGGCATGGCTTGACGTCCCCCGGCCTGGTGCTGGGTTTGGGGTGTGGCCTCAGGTCAGGCACCGGAAAGGCCAGTTTGAAATGAGCATCCTCAGCTTCTCCTGAGTTCTGAGAATATATTGTTATTGGAGGCCCAGTGCATGACATTTGTGCACTTGTGGGGGGTTGTCTCTCAGCCCAGCCTGCACCCTTTAGCAGTCCAGGAGCCCTCCAGAGATGTCCAACTGACAGCTTAGGCCCATGGGGAGTGGGCCTAAGCCATCAGTCGGACATCCTTAGTGTGCTGAGGAGGCAGAAGATGCTCCTGCCGCCACCGCCGCTGCACTCACCAGTCGTCAGCCTGGCTTGTGGCTGAGCAGCACTCCCCCTGTGGGAGCACACTGACCACCAAGGGGCCGCTCCTGTGTTGAGCATCTGCCCCCTGGTGGTCAGTGCACATCAGAGGGACCAGTTGTTCTGCCATTTGATTGATTTGCATGTTACCCTTTTATTATATAGGATAAGGAGAACTGAGACAAGACCCCATCATCCAGGCTGCCTCTCTTACTCTGACCCACCCTTCAAGGGCCATTGCATGCACACAGTAGACGCCCCAGCATGCATGTCTAAGCTCTGTCTGTAAGCCCTGTAAGCAGCTTCTCTTGGTCACCACTCCAGCCTAGGGGTGTACACACTAGCAGAGTGGTCTAACTTTTGGAGGAGGGGTCCAGGAATGAGGTCTGCTCAAACCTGGGGACCAGACTCAAGCTGTCTGGGCAAAACTTAACTCAGGGTACCCAGAGTACATCTGGCTGCAGAGTGTGGGACAAGCTGAGGGTGGGCTCATCCTTTGGGCCCTGTGGACTCTTTGCTACATGGAGAGGAGATCTAAAGCAGGGCTCTCTAAAGTGTGGGTGCCAGGGCGGGGAGCCCTCTTGTCTAAGAGTGGTCCTGTACATGGGAATGGTACCATAAGTGCGAAATCAGCAATAGCTTCTTGCTCTGGGTACCAACTATTTTGTGACTTGTTATTCAGTCTGTTTCCATGGTTATCACTTCCCCTCTCATCATTTCCATCTCTTTTTTCCCTTCTCTTTAATCTTGGAGATTTCACCAAGTTTTCCTATATCACAGATTAGATTTTTTTTTTATGGTGAGTCAATTTTTCTGACCACTGCTATTTAGGGGGCATTTAAAATTTTTTTAAAATATTTTATTTGGGGTTCTGTAATCTTTTAAATTCTCTCCAGTTCCCTTTGCATCCCAGATTTTATTTCAAGCCCGGTTTTCACTCGTGATTCTTTTGGTCTACTTTACAGTGACCAGGTCTCCTTTCATGGCATGAAGCATCAAGCAGGTTTTAAATAATTTATTCTGTCTCATAGTAAATAATTTTTCAAAGATATAATTTGTCTTTATCAAAGATGTAATTTTGCCTTTATTGTCTTCATATTGGGTTGTTGGTTGTTTGTTCATTTGTGAGAAGAAATTAATCTAGGTTTTCATTTTGCCAACACACTTCCCTAATTCCTCTAGTGTCTGGCACTCCCTCTGGCATAGCTTGAGCTGCTGAGTGATCTGAGGGTCATGGCCTCTACCCCAGTGTAAGGTTCCTAGAAGTTGATGCACCTGTCTCTGGACAGAGGCATGGGATCTTGTTCTGAGGTGCCCGTCCTCTGTCTAAGTGTGAACCTGAGTACTGTTCTTTCTGACTGAATATAGTACATAGAAAGCCCTGAGCCCTGGCATACTGGGCTTCTAGGGGGTCTGTCTCTGTTCCCATTTATGGTTTTCTAGGCACAGCACCCTCTACTCTCAACCCTACTGTATTTTTTTCACATCTGAACAGATCTAGAGAATAGGGCTGGGGGCTGGCTGGTTTGGCTGAGTGGATAGAGCCCGTGGACAAAAGGGCCACAGGTTCGATTCTGGTCAAGGGCAGATACCTTGATTGCAGGCTTGATCCCCAGACCCAGTTGGTTGGGGCACATGCAAGGGGCAACCAGTCGATGTCTCTCTCTCACATCGATGTTTCTCTCTCTCTCTCTCTCTAAAAATCAATGGAAAAATATCCTTGGGTGAGGATTAAAAAAAAAAAGAAAGAAAAGAAAGAAAATAGGGCTGGGGGAGGGGAAGGGAGCAAACAAATTAGCATGAATTCGGCTGTTTCCAAAAATAAATATTGAACAGGAAGATGGGTAGCTCTCTTGCGTTTGGCAGATAATCACATGCCCAAGCCAGGGGAAGATGGTGGGGGATGGGGGTGGCACACAAAGCTTTTTACTGCCTCCGCCTCCCCCTCCTGTTTCTGCCTAGGGTTCAGAGGGCAGAATATTTAGTCATTTAACTGAATATCTCAATCCAACCTCAACAGGAACGAACTAAGTGTTTGCTTTTTAAATCAGCTGTATACCTTAGAGAAATTTCCACCTGCGTTCTGGGAAAAATCTTTTTTTAGCCATAGATTCTGCCTCATTCAGAGATTATTTAGTTGCAAGTGATAGAGCCATGCAAGCTAATTTAAGGAAAAAATAGAATTAATTGGAAGGACATAGGAGGTGGGAAATGAAGTTATGCCCCATGAGGGACTGGGAAACGGAGTGCTCTGATTTATACTGTGGGATGTGATTAGCTTGTCTTGGCCGAGAGTCAGAGTGAACGCTCCCCATGCTGGTAGCAGTAGGAAGATCAGAAATTCAGTTTAACCTTTCAAGGCCACAGCACCTCCCCCTTTATATGTACAATGCTTCTACTTTCAACTCAGGGATTCTGTTCATCTCATCGTGCAGCAGACCTTGGTGGAAGGGTACTGGCTGCTGAGCCAAAGCTGCCCTCCATAGGTTAGATCTGAAGCCTGGGGGCTGTGGCTGCGGCAGGTGTTAAGGCTCCATCTTGCCCCAGCCATGGTATATTTTGAGAGGTGGTGAGCCCACTGCCCAGTGAATTAGCGATGCCACCCAGACTCTCCTACCATGTGTGGAGGCTGCACCTGGGTGACCCAGTCAGCACAGGTTCAATGTCTCTCACCTTACCAGTTGTTGGGGGGGGATTGCATGGGAAGCAAAACTCAGCTCTCTACTGTGGGAAATAATTCATGGAATATAGTGATATCTCAGGCTTATTTCTCTCTAAAATCTCTATAGATTTTGGTGTGGAACCCTCTTCCACAAGGATTTTAGGTGGGAAGGCTTCATGCTTTAAGCCTACATGTTAGAACATTCAGTCATTGGCCTTTTCGGTACAATTCATGGCCCAAGAAGAGGGCTCAAGGCAGTGCCTGAAAGACTGGAGGTGGACTGGCTTTTGTGCCTGCAAACCCACAATCCCTAGTAAGTGGGATAGGACTAAACATAAGGGTGCCAAGACTAAGCATAAGTTCTACCTGTCTTTATTCTCATTGGCAACTTATCTCAAGGACTTTTTGGGGGATTCTTACACCTATCACTGCTCCTGGATTTGGATTAGGTGCATCTAAATTTGCCCCATTGAAATTCCTTCCTTTAAATCTTGAAGGGAATGGGTTAAAGGTATGGGTGCCTTTCCTCCCAGAACTCTGAGTCCACTCTGCAAATTTCCCCAATGTTCTCACCAGAGCTCTGCACACCATCAACAAGTAAAAGAGTCCCACACTGAGCCTTTTCCTCCTGGCTGGGACCACCTGCCTTATGTCTACATAAACAAGAGAGGTTCTCAAGAGCAGGTCAAGGTGAATGTTAACTTTCTTCTTCACCGAAGGAAAAGATTAATGAACTCAGATGGGGCACTCCAGAATAACCTGAACTAGAAGTGAATATCATTAGTACCTAAGGGGGTCTCTTCTCTTACCCTCTTTTTCCCTCCCCCTGGCCACTCCTCTCTGCTTCTCTCCGTGGCTCTGTTCCATCCATCCATTTTTGCTGAGTGCTTTTCTCTGTCCTGCTTAAACGCAATGCAGATGTAGCTGCCCCAGTCCCAGCTTTACACACTTCCCTAGCTGAAGTGCTCTATAGAAGCCAAGCAGAACTGTGGTGCAATTTTAAAGTCTGGGAAGAAAGAATCACATTGGCCAATTTGGGTCAGGTGTTCCTCAGTGAACCAATCAGCTCTAGCCAGGCTGTGGGGCCACAAGTCTACTGCCCAATCAGTAGAGGCCACAGAAACATGTCTGAGAGTGGAGCTGGCAGGGCAGGGAAATGGGAAAATGTCCACCAGTTTCCATCACTTTATTGCATTTCTTTCTGGTATTTTGATAAGAGGAAGAAAAGAGTTCCCCAAATGTTCAGTGCTAATCTGAGAAAGGAGTCACTAGGTTAATCTCCTGTGGCATCTGGAAGGCCTGTCATCTTACTTCAAGGGACAGAGACTACCAAACTTTACAGGGTGTGGAGGTTTTATATCCAGAAATCTACCAAACTTTGATCAGCTTTAAGATTTTCTGGTACAGTGGCGAATAATTCGAATATGTGATTATTCATAATTTGAATCCAGTAATTCAAAGGGGACTGAGAACAATAAGAATGAAATAAAGTCTGGAATATAGGGTTGAGGATGTGGAATATGAGGGTGTAATAAAATTTCACTTTTCCTTTTATTTTATAATTTATCTAGGTCACCATGAAGTGAATGCAATATATTTTCTGCCACCCTAAGTCCCCCGGGCAGAGCTGTGCCCCTCCCCTCTGCCTTCCACAGCACTTTGTTCATATTTCAATTCACTATTTATCACACCGCCTGGTCATTATTTGCTGATGGGTCTGTTTTCCCGGCCATACCATGTTCCTCTGGGGAAGAATCTGTATCGTGCTCTTTTTGTACTCTTAGCAGCCTTGAACACAGTAAAGGTTCAATAAATATTTGTTGAATGAACCAGACCCAGGACTAGATGAGCGCAGGCAAGCCTTGGGTATTCATGCAGCATCCAAGTTGAAGAATTCCCTGCCTTTCCGCTTCTTACTATGTGGACTCCATCCACAGCGAGGGGCCCTCTCATGGCTCTCTACCTCCTATAACACACTCTCAGAATGGGGGTCTTCCCTGCACCCAGCCCACTTGGCTGAGCCTTCACCCTCTGCCTACCTCTCACGGTCCTCTTCCTGAGAGACCAGACCCAGCACTGCGTGGGTCTAACCTGGACAGACAGTTTTCTGGCACCATAACATTGCCCAGTACTTGATATGGTACAACTTGCTGCTCCACGTGGGCTCTTCTGTTTTCTTCTGTATGTGAGAATAGATGGTGATCCCTACACTCCCTTTCCTGTCCCTTACTCCAGTGTGGACCATATTTAAACTTGATCTGCACTTTGGCAGTGCAGACCCTCCCTCCACCCGATTTGACGTCATCCCTCTTCCTCATGCTACTGGTTGACCCCTGCTTTTCTCATTCTGTGTCCTCATCAGCTGCATGCAAATACCAGGGCACATAAGAGCCCTATTTTCTCTGGGTCACTATGGTGAGGGCTCAATGTGAACCCGTCCTGGTTCCTTTCAGAACTTTTACATGCATTACTAGGAGAGTGGTGTTTTCCCACTGGTCTAGCTGGACCACTCAGTGTTTCCTCAGCTGGATAGTTGCCATGGCCACCATGTCAAACTGACCTGTTTGAAAGCTAAGACTGGAATATATTGGCCCTCGTAAAATCAAAGCCAATTTGTGTTTGACGGGCTGACATGTCATGGAGCTGAGCCCCGCCTGGCTTCCTAAGGCAGCACAGGGGAGATGTGGGAATAAAGCCACCCACCAGAAAGGAAGCAGGACTACAGGCAGGCCACTTCTGTCACTCAGGAAAGCTTCAGTCTGGCATGAAAGCAAGTGTCTGTGGGGACCACAGTGATAGCAGTAATTGCATTAGTTTCTAGGGCTGCCATAACAGAGAATCACAACGTGGGTAGCTTAAAGCAACAGAGATTTATTGCCTCATAGTTCTGGAGGCTGAGTCCAAAATCAGTGTGTGGGCAGGGCTGTGCTCTCTGACCTTTGTAGGGTATAAACTGCCTTGCCTCTTTCTGTTCTGTTGGTCTGCGTGCAATCCTGGGTGCTCCTGGGATTGCAGCACTCCAGTCCCTGCCTCTATCACGTAACGTTCTTCCTTCATGTATCTGCATCTCGGTGTCTTCTCCTCCACTCTAAGGACACCAGTCATATTGGGTTAGGGTCCACCCCACTCCAGTATGACCTCATCTTAATGAATTACATCTGCAATGACCCTATTTCAAATAAGGGCACATTCTGAGGTGGAGGGGTTAGGACTTTGGCATATGTTTTCTGCAGACACAATTTCTATTCACAATAGTAATGCCAAGGGTGTCAGAATGAAATCTTGGGATTTCATTAAGTGGGTGGGGCTAAATAATGGAGAATTTAGGATGAACATTAATGAGGAACCCTGGTAGATTGTTAGATGGTTTAGGACTCAAAAGCGAAGTTCGTATTCCATTATGATGACATTCAGGCCGGGTACATAGGCTTGCTTGACTTATTCCCACTAGACTCTTAACCAAAGGAAGTATCCACAAGGATCATTGGCCAAGTGGGAAACCAAACACTGAGCAAGTGCCTGGCCTTCAGTGCCCATTAGTAAAATATGGCACATTGATTGTCCAGGTGCTGATTAATCAGTTTAAAGTGCCTTCTCCCTTAGAGAGAGCTAGTAATGCGAGAGGCAGAGAAAAGCCAGTGGTGGAATGAGTCAGTTGGGAAGCAGGCAGTAAGACTCTAGCAGCCACTAGTCTGAAGCGCCCATTTTACTGGAGCCTGGGTCTGGGAAAGTAGTTTGAAGTGATGATAGCCCAGTTCTATGAACTGGGGTACCACATGAGACTCAGTCTGGGCACACGATGGGTACAAAGGTGTTCAGCACATGCATGATGAATTCCAGAAGCAGGGCTACAAACTGGTTCGATCTCTTCTCTAGCTTCTAGTCAAAATCAGCAGATACATGGATTGATCCAAATGCAATGGGCAGTGGCTATGGGGAGAGGGGAGGGGGGCGAAGCACAAATATGGAAACTAGAAATTGTGATAGAACCTCACCTTTCTATCTACATGTCCCTTCTTAGTCATTAGTTTTCATCACTCTTTTGGCCCTTTGGTGCTCTCCGCAGCGGTCATACCCACTTGGCAATACTCCAAGCCTAGATGAACTCAACCAGTTCCTTGCATGAATTTGAATAACTAAACATTGCTGGAGAAAAATCACATACCTGAGACACTCCCCTTTAAACTCATAATTTCATTGCACTGCCCAGAATTTCTAATTATCTAATAAACTTGCTATTTTGCCCTTTCTCATATTTCATACCTTCACCTTTCTTCTCAAATCTCCTACTTCATTCCTGCACGACTCATTCTCATCTAATTATCCTCAGTCAATTGTATCTAATTGAAAAATTAGAACCATCAGACAAGCACTAGTCTACATCTGCATTCATTTGCATTTCCCCTTCTGCCCTCCTGGAATAAAAGAGGAAGTGTGCTTCTACCACAGCTCAGCTCCTCCTGGAACTGGATCCCATTCCCTCTCACTTTTTCAATGTTTTACTCTTCTAATTATCTCCTATCCCACCTCAATGATCAGTCCTCTCATTTTCTATGGGATGATTTTCTTCAGCTCACCAACATGCTTGGCTCTACTTTTTTCCTAAAAGTCCTTTGTTGGTTCCCTCATCCCTCTCTAAGTACTTATCATTTCTCTACATTCCTTCATAACTTATTGCCTCAAAATAGTTATTTACATAATCTCCATTGTTCCACCTCAATTACTCTTCAAATTATCAAATTGTGTCTCTTCCCTTATCATTTCACCAAAATCGTCTCACGACAAGGTCCCCAACAATTTTCCTGTTGTCATTTTGTCGATTTGTGTTCTTGGCCTTATTACTCAGCCTCTCTGCTGCATTAGACCCAGATGACTACGCCCTTATTTGACATTACACCATTGGTTTTCTTTCCATGTTTGGTATCTCCAACCATTTCTTCTCAGTTTCTATTATAGACCCTCTTCGTTTCCCATTGTTCACATATTGGTGTTTTCCAGGGTTTGTTCTCTTTTTACACTCTCTTCCTCAATAAACAATTTTTATGCCCTAAAATATTGTCTACATGCTGATGATATCCAAATTTGTGTCTCCATTTCAATCTCTCATTTGTGCTCCAGACATGTGTATCCAACTGTCTACCTAAATTTCTACTTGAGTACATCATAGGCACTCTCAGCTTAAATATACCCAAAACAAAACTCTTGAGTCTTTCTCCCCTATATCTTCAACCTAACCTATTCCTTTAATAGTCTATTGATCCATTTCAGTAAATGGTGAGGCTATCCACTCATTTGCTCAAACCAAAAATGCAACTGTTGTCCTTTATTTCTTCATCTTTTTCAATAAACAAATATTGTCATTTCTATCTTCTAACACATCTTAAATCTATATATCAGCTTCTCTTATTCCTCATTAGTCAAAGCCTTTTGTATCTTTCTCTGGGGCTGCTGTATATAAGCATTTTAATGGTCACCTGCTTGATTTTTTTTTAGCTCCTTTCAAATCTATTTTCATAAAATGATCAGAGGAATCTAAGAACAAATCAAGTCACACTTCTTCCTTGCTTTAAAGACCCCTTTGCATCTTTTCATTATGTTTTTAAGATTGTACTGAATTTACATGTAATAAAATGTGCAAATCTTACATGGTCCATTCACTGAGTTTTCATAATTATAAACACCCGAGTAGTTACTAACCCAAACAAGTTTGATCTTGCATGAGTAGTTTGTTTTTTTTTTACTTGCCTAGAAGTATTTCATTGGGTGAATATACAGTTTGTTTATTCATGCTTTTATTGATGACAATTGTTTTCAGTGTTGGGCTATTATGAATAATGCTGCTGTGAACATTCATGTACAAGTCTTTATGTAGATATATGTTCTCATTTCCCTTGGGTAGTGTAATTGCTACCCAATTAGTAGTGTAATTACTGGACTATACAGTAGAATTATGTTTAACTTTTAAAGAAATTGCCAAACTGTTTTCCAAAGTGGATATATTTTCATTACATTTAACATAAAACTTAAATTCCTTACATGGCCCAAACTCTTTTCCTCTGCAGCCTTATCTCACTCTACACGTCACCTGCTCTACTTAGTCCCTCAAATACATGAAGCTTTTTCCCACCTCTAGCCCTCATCTCATTTATGATCATTTTTTAATTTATTTACTTTTTCTCTCTCCTCCGCTAGACTGTGTCCTCCTTGAAGGCAGGAACATGACTATTTCTTCCCCACTGTATACTCCGCTCTCAGTGCCCTGTATGCAGTAGGTGCTCAACAAGGATTTGCAAAATAAATGAAAGCCTATTGACTGGGCTTTAGAATGCCTTGGGATACAGGCCCTCTGGGCTGGGTGAGGATCTCACCCAGGATGGTAACCCGTTTTAAGAAATTAGTGCTGAGAAAGAACATGAGATTTCTTTCTAGGAAATCAGAAAACATTTCAAATAAGTGCGCCTATTCATTTATATCATTGCACAGAGCACTTCCCACAAGCTCTCATTCTAAGTATTTCAGTAAAATAAGATAATGAGTCAGAGTGTTGAGAAGAGACAAACTGCCTTGAAACTTGAGGTCTTGTGAGAGTCAGGACCAGCACCCTTCCCATGGCTTATAAGGAGAGATGCTGATTAAAAAAAGGGGGGGGGGCAGAGAAGGTTCTTTATCAGAATCTGGAAGACCAGGCTCAAGCCTGGGAGATGCCCTGGCAGGTGGAGTACAGCTATGAAGTCTGTTTTATGTTGCTGTAGAAAGACTACCTTGGCTAAATGAAGGTAGCCTCTGTTGCCTGGATTCCCAAATACATAGGACTCCTTTAAAGATTGATGTTCATGATATTTTTTTCATTCCAAGACAGCCTTAGAAGATGAGGGTGAGGTTGAATATAAACAACTGAGGCAGAACCAATGGTGCCTCTTACATAAAAGGCAGCCCAGAAGGTTGGGTCAGTAACTAATACAAAAGAAGAGAGCAGTGGAGCAACGGATCAATAAAGAAATATTTTATTTGTTTCAGGGACAGTATGCTTCAGAGATAGCTGCTCTTTCCACAAAGAAAGACTTCTTCCAGTTATTCTAAATGGTCCAGGGGAGAAACTGGCATTCCCTGGGATCCAAGCATATCAGAGAGGTGTCTGAGGTTGAAAATAATAGAAATGGACTCTGACTACTGAAACAAGATAAGGGGAGTTATTGGAAGGATAGGGAATAGCCCTGAGGTTGAAGAAAAAGCTGAAGAATTCGACTCCTGAAAGGTCAGCAACCAGGGGAGCTCCAGAGTTCTCAACTGTAGAAACGGATCAATTTTTTATTATTTTTATTTATTTATTTTTAGGGAACTACCATCCAATGACTTAGCTTCGAAATCCTGCATGGGGAAGCCGGACTGACCTGTATTGTGGGCCATATGTCTGCCTCAGTGGGTGGGGGATCGAAACCTGAGATTCTTTGTCCCGCCAGAGCCACAGGGAGTAGAGAAAAAACTGTTTCACCAAGAAATCGATGTAGGCAAGACAAAACAAGTGATGCACTATTCTGATAGCGGTAGAGGTGTCAGCAGCCAGAGTAATGAATTCATTCATTATTAATCTCATCAACACATATATAATTCAGTCATGTTACTGAGCTGTGTTATACCAATAAAAGAAAATACACTGCTTATCCTTAAAGGAGTTACTACGTAATGTTGGGAGACAAAAAGACACATGAAACTATTCGAGTTATGGCTCCTTTGGTTGAGAGAAAATAAAATTCAAAGTTACTCTAGTAAAGAATGATGTTTATTGCAAGGACACAGAGTTCTCACAGAATCAAAGGACACGAAGTGAGCATCTGGGAGACAGAGAAAAGCAGAAGCAGCTGGCTGCCACCTCCCTGTCTCTCTCCTGGGCCATGGACTCTCCTTTCCCCTCTGCATCTTGTCAGCTCTACTTTCCTTTCTCTGAGGAGCAGCTTCCCCCTTTTACTCACCAACCCGTATATGGTGGTCATTACTTTCAATTTACAGGACCTCCTCACCACCAACTGTCAACAATCTTATGTTTTATGTCAAGTTCTCAAGACAGAATTTGTTCAGCCTTGCTCATCTTTTGGTGCAACACAAAGTCAGATTTCTAGCCAACAAATTTATTGGCTACTTTTGGGTCAAGCAGTCATCATTAGTTCAATTCCGCCTTAGATGTGTACATGTGTGTATGTGTGCTCATGCGCATTTTTTTTGGTGGGGGTTGGACAAAGGGGGGTGAGTTTGTGAAGCTATTGGTGAGGCTGGCTCTGTGGAATGCTTCTATTACAACAGTATAGTTATAATGATCCAAGAGGATGCATGACTGATGTTGACAAAGACAGCCCTGTTGTATCCATGCGTTGGAAACATAGAAGGGGAGAGGGGAGCGATGGAATGAAACCTTGATAAATAGTAGAACAGAGGGAAGGTGTGGTGAGCATCTGTTGCTTTTGTCAAGCATCCCTTCAGCTTTTGACTTGCAATCCTATTGCGTTTTGCTTCTGGAACTCACCCCACATTCCCTCTGTTCCTTTAATCTAGGCCATTTCCTCCAAGCACATCTAAGCTTTACATTTATCCCAGAAATTGTGATATTTTTATTTGTATTTCAAAATATTTTCTAATTTCCCTTTTAATTTTTTTTGTCAAATGAGTTATGAACATGTTGTTAATTTCCAAACATTGGGATTTCCCCAGATATCTTCATGTTAATGATTTCTAGTTTGATTCCATTGTGATCCGAGAAAAAATGCTTTATAAAGTTTCAACCCCTTTAAATGTATGGGCATTTTTATGGTCCAGGAAATAGTCTATCTTGGTAAGTAGTGTGTGTGTACTAAAAAAATGTGCATTCTGCCATTGATCAAATGTTTTATATGTGTCAGGTTCACTTGGTTCATCTCTTCTGTATCCTTAGTGATCTTCATCAAGTTGTTGGGTTACTGAAAAGATGTAGAAATATTCCACTACAATGTGGATTTGTGTAATTCTCCTTCCAGTTCTATCAGTCTTCACTTCAGTTTTTTGAGGTTCTGTTAGTAAGTGTATACACATTTAGGTCTGTTATGTCTTCTTAATAGAATCACCGATTTATTTTTAGAAATAAACCTCTTTATTTTGTAATTTTCCTTGCACTGAATTCTTTTCTCTGTATTAATATAGTCACTCCAGCTTTCGTTTGATTAATGCTTTCACAGTATATCTTTTTGCATCCTTTTACTTTTTTACTTATTTATTTCTATATTTTAAAAATGAGCTTCTTCTAGATAGCATAAAATTGGTTCCTGCTTCCTTTTTTTCATGGAACAATTTCAGTATTTTTATTTCTGGTATTATTCTGAAATATTAAAATACATGCACGCACATGGACTTGACTACCTATAAATAGAACTTCATTTGTTTAGGAACATGTTCCAAATTGCTATATAATACACTCATTTTAACAACTAGACATTGGGTTATTTGGAAATGCACTAAAAAAAATCTGGAAGTCTCATTTCAAATTTCTAATTATTTTTCATCTTGTTATTTTTTATATTTATTTCAATATCATATTTCTTTTACAGAAAATCAAAGTGGCTTACAAGTAGTACCTTATTTTAGTGAGTTCCATGTACTATCCAGTCTGTATCATGGGGCTATTTCTATATTTTTAGCTATAATAATGGGCTTTTTATATGGGTATAGGACTACAATGCTTCCTCTCTAAAACTTGTTTGGAAAAAAAACACAGTTTTTTTTTTTACCTTTTTTATTAAATTTATTGGGGTGACACTGGTTAATAAAATTACATAGGTTTCATGTGTATAATTCTATAATACACTATCTGTATATTGTATTGTGTGTTCACCACCCCAAGTCAATTCTCCTTCCATCACCATTCATTCTCCCTATACCCTCTTCTATCTCCCCCTTTCCCTCTTATAATCATTCTTGTCTATGTCTATAAGATTTTTGATTTTTTAATATATATATTTTTTATTTCAGAGAGGAAAGAAGAGGGAGAGAGAGATAGAAACACCAATGATAAGAGTCATTGATCAGCTGCCTCCTGCATGCCCCACACTGGGCATGTGCCCTCACCAGGTATCGAACTGTGACCTCCTGGTCAACACTCAACCACTGCGCCACATCATCTGGGCTATTTTGTTTTTTGCTTATTCCCTTCAACTTTTTCACCCAGCCCCACAAACCATCTCCCCTCTGACAGCTGTCAGTCTGTCTCTATCTATGAGTCTGTTTGTATTTTGTTTGTTAGTTTATTTTGTTCATTAGATTCCACATATAAGTGAAATCATATGGTATTTGTCTTTCTCTGACGGGCTTATTTCACTTACCATAAAGCTCTTCAAGTCCATCCATCTGTCACAAAGGTAAGATTTCCTTGTTTATTGACAGCCGAGTGGTATTCCATTGTGTAAATGTATCACAGCATCTACTGATGGGCACCTGGGCTGTTTCCATACCTTGATTATTGTAAATAATGCTGCTGTGAACATAGGGGTGCATATATTTTTTTCTGTTTGGTGTTTCAGGATTCTTGGGATAAATTCCCAGAAGTGGAATCACTGGGTCATAAAGCAGTTCCATTTTTAATTGTTTGAGGTAACTCCGTACTGCTTTCCACAGTGGCTGCATCAGTCTGCCTTCCCACCAGCAGTGCACAAGGGCTCCTTTTTTTCCCACACCCTTGCCAAACCTTGTTTGTTGATTTATTGTTGATAGCCATTCTGACAGGTGTGAGGTGATATTAATTTGGTTTTAATTTGCATCTCTCTGGTGATTAGTGATGTTGATCATCTTTGCATATGCCTATTGGTCATCTGTGTGTCCTCTTTGGAGAATTGTCTATTCAGGTCCACTGCCCATATTTTTTATTGGATTAATTGTGGGTATTTCTGTGTTGAGTTTTGTAAGCTCTTTATACATTTTGTATATTAACTCTTATCAGATGTTTTATTAGTGAATATGTTCTCCCATTCAACGGGTTGTCTTTTCATTTTGTTGATGGTTTCTTTTGCCGTGTAAAAAATAATCAGTTTTTTATTCTTTTTCAAATTTATAATGGCTTAATTTAAAAATATATGTATATTTTGCTATTCATGTCTTCTCAATATTTCTCAATGTTATGGACTTCCAATTGATCTTTTTGTCATTACTCCTGCCCACCATCTCTAAGGTGCCTTGGAACCCTGAACTTCTGCTAATTTTGCCAGAAAACTCAGATCTTCTTGCCTGGGGAAGAAGTGAGTGGGCTGGGTATCAGATACCTTCATCTAGGTGTACTGGCTCCACTGAATTCATTGACTTTCCAGGGTTTTATGGAGTAAGTTGCTGTTTTTTTCACATCCCTCCCTTGGCTTCTTTTACCTTTGCCAAATCAGTATCTATTGCTCCAACAACTTTCAGACTTTTAAAAAAATCTGTAGAGATCTTTCAGTGCTGACTGATGTCCCCTTTCTCATTCTCTGTGTGGTTTTTAAGAATTATTCTTTTTAGCAGACTAGTGGGAGCTCAAAATGAAGAAGAAATAACACATGCTAGCAAACAGCTATATTTAACCAGAACTCCAACTTGTATAATTTTTATTGCTATTGCTATAATGAACACCTTTATCTGCTTGTAGCATTTTATTCTCCTTTTGCATTTATGGATTAGTGTAGGATCAAAAGCACACGTAAGAAATTAGACTTAAGTAGCTAGAGGGATATGTTATCTCACATTTCTGAAGCTGAGAAGAGCTGTAGGGAGAATTTTAGGCTAATGGGAAGGGAGATGAATATCTTTGTTTCCTATGTTTTCATCTTTAATGAATGTATTACTTTTTAATGGTTTTTATTAATTTTAAAGAGATAGAGAGAGGGGGAGAGAGAAACATTGATGAGAGAGAAACATTAACATCAATTGGCTGCCTCCTGCACACCATGCCCCCCACTAGGGATTGAGCCCACAACCTGGGCATGTGCCCTGACTGAGAATCAAAGTGATGACCCCTTGGTGCTTGTGTCGATGTTCAACCACTGAGCCATGCCAGCTGGGCTTAATGAGTTTATTTGTAGAGTGACAGGACTATGGATGTCTTGGACTCTTTAAAGGGTGGGGGAGGAGTCTAGAGCACTTTTCTTTGAGAAATAAAGAGCCATACTAGAAGCTTCTTCAATTTTAGTTCTTTGCCTAAGACAGACTCTGTTGACTTAACTTCCCAAGGAAATGAAATCTTCATTGAAAAGTCCAAGGCATTGTGCCTGCCGGTGCCCAAGGCTTCTGCTTTTCCCAAATCCCAGCCCGAATGGGCCGTGAGTCTGTGGAAATCCCAGAGAAAGAAGAAGGAGCCTGCAAAGATTTCCCAGCAGGCTCCACATGTGCTCTGGGTCTAGGTGAGACCAGCTATCTGCACATGGTTTCACCGAAATGAAAGACCCTCTTTTTAGCTGGTTGACTCTGAGCTTCACCTCACTGAACTGTGATCTGTAGCAGGAGAATCCTTGTCCATTCTCAGCTGTACCTTGTCTGTTAGAACCTGGGCCCAAACCAGCAACAGGAGGCCCTGAGAACCCAGACCAGAGTAGGAACTGAATGACTTGACTCATTTCACCCTATCCCTCCTTTGGATTATGAACTCTTCCAACACTTTTATTTCTTACATTTCCCCGACAAAGCTTTATATAGCAATGTGAGCACAGTGCAGGCACTAAGAAAATACTTATTAGCTAAAAATTTGTCCAAAGCGGAGGGGGTAAATGACAGCCCCTCTCATTCACACAGCATTTTATAGTTTTCATGGCCCTTTCCTGGCTCATCTGATCCTTACTATAGCCCTGGGACGTCCTCAGGGTAGTGAATAGTGTCTTTTATAGATGAGGTAGCTGAGGTCAGTTACACAATTTGCCCAAGGTCAGACAGCTAATATATGTCAATAGCAGGAGTCTCCTGACTTCAAGTCCAAAGTTATTTCCAGAGTATAATGTTGTCTTGGAAAATCAATAACATCACAAAACTTGGGAGTCACCCACATAAAAAAAATATCCTACAAATCTTATTATGTTATACCCAGACTATGCACCAATACCTCCTTTACTCCCCACTGCTAACAGATTTGGTCTTTTGTGCCTTAATCTCAAAGTCCTGGGAGAAAGAATCTGATTGGGCTAACCTCTGGCCATGAGGTGTCTATCTCTTGTTTAATCAGCTTTGTCAGAAGTGGGCCGGAGGATGGTGGGGGAAGCAGGGCCGCAGAATGCACCTGCCCTGGCTAAGGGTTACTCCGGGTAGAGAGTGTGATGCTTCTGGCACAGTGTCCTGGCCTCTCCTGCTTTGCCTTCTTTCAGAAAGAGAGAGCGACAAGGAAGAAAGGATGGGAGTTTTTGAAGAACAAAAGTGGCTACCAGTCAACTAATTTTCCTTTGTTCCTCTGACTATTGCATATGTTGTCTTTCTTGTGGGTTTTTAAATTAATGTGTTTTGTTGCTGTTGTTATTATTATTATTATTATTATTATTATTATTTGATTTAACCCCTTTTATGGTGCCACCAGGAACCCCTGCTCAGTTTTGACAGGATCCAAGGAAGTCCTGTCACTTGCCCCACCAGGCACAACCCTCTATCCTGATCTTCTCAGGTTAATCCCTTGAAGGCAATCATTAGAATAAATGCTCAGGCTGGGGCTTAGTTGATCAAGTAGTTTATGAGGAATGAAGTTACAGATGTTAGCAACATATAGGCAATTGGGAGTCTCCTTTCCTTCCCATGACTCTCAATGAGTCCCCACCATCTTTGCCTATTACTGACCATATAAACTCACCTTCATGTGTATGGTGGTCTTGAATCTACAAAATGACCTGTGGTATGAGACACACTCAGGTTAGGTGGCTGCTGTGAGAGTTAGGTCTCCAACTGGGAGCTTCGGAGGCATGGGGTTAACATAAAGATAAGAGAAGCTGGAGTGCTAGGGGCAGAGACATAAAAAAAAGGGAGCTTTCTTTGTACTGTGAGATCATTAGACAGGAAGGGCCGGAAAGGGGCTGGTAGTGGTCCCTTGAGTAGGATGGGAAGACTCTACCTTAATAAAAGCAAGCATTAACAATAAGCATTCTGTGTATCTTCTTGTTTGCTTGCTTTCTCAGATATCCCTGATCAGGGAGGATTTATGGTTTCTTTTTCCCTCTTCTCTTCTCTTCTCTTCTCTTCTCTTCTCTTCTCTTCTCTTCTCTTCTCTTCTCTTCTCTTCTCTTCTCTTCTCTTCCCTTCCCTTCCCTTCCCTTCCCTTTCCTTCCCTTTCCTTCCTCTCTCTCTCTCTCTCTCTCTCTCTCTCTCTCTCTCTCTCTCTCTCTCCTCTCCTAACTCTCTCCCTTCTCCCTCCCTTCCTCTCTCTCTTTCCTTCTCTCTCTCTCTCTCTTTCTTTCTTTCTTTCTTTCTCTTTCTTTTTTCTTTTTCTTTCTCTTTCTTTCTTGCTTTCTTCCTTTCTCTCTGCCTTCCCCCTTCTCCTCCACCCCCACATCACCCTGATATCATAGAGACTGAAAGTTCTCCATCCTAGGGTTGATGGAATCAGGTCCAGCTGTGCCCATCAGCTGCTGGGCTGCTTTTCAGGGAGGTTTGGAAAGTTCCAGCAAATTCCCTGCCTTTGAACCAGAACCCTGCTGCACGTGGATCCTTTGTAGTGGAGACAAGTATCTTTGTTCTCGATAAAAAGTAGAGCGGCACTCTTGTGGGGCCTTTCTCTCCACTGAGAATTCCAAGTAAGGCTTTTTTATCCCTGAGAGCACTATGTTGCGTTAATGTCTGGCAGAGCACAACTTGTAATCATGTCATTAGAAGTAAAGGCTGCCCTGAGATGGTGGCTGGAGGAGAATGGGCACCAAAGAAGAGAGGATTTTGGCTGAAAATGAGCTGCTGAATAATTTATTGTGAATTGAAAAGTCAATACCTTAAATGAGGCGTGGTGAAGCTCAGGAACTCGGAGGTACACACTGTGAGGATGTGCTTTTCGAGAAAACATTACCAAAAGGAATGGCTCTTGAGAAGGAGCAGGAAGCAGAGAGACCCTGATCAGGGGCTGGGGTGGGGGTAGGGCACAAAAGGATAAGAAGAACAGAGCTTGCCTTCAAGGCCACTGCATGTTACCTGGAGGAGAGGTGAGGCGTGAAAGGAGTTGGGGAAAGGTTCAGAACAAAATGGGTGATGCTAAGCAGGAGTTCCAAGAAGACTTGAACAGTGGACACGGGAAAGCTTCCTGGGGGAAGGAGGACTCAGGCCTGGAAGGGAGCATTTGACAAAGGGAGAGGAGGTAAAGGGAATTTTATCAGCAAGCTGTTAAGCTGCAGCAGAGAGAGAAGCTAAGGAGGCTGCTGGCGATACAGGTTGAAGGATGCCATGCAGAAGAACGGAAATGTGTTCAAGTTTGAAATGAAAACCCTTGCAGATTTTGGGGCAAGATATTGACATTTATTGATTCTATAGGTATTCAGCATATAACTGAAGAGTTATGTTTCAGATTTTGTGTCCAGTGCTATGCATGCCATGGTGAGCAAAAAAGACAGGCGTGAGTCTTGACCTAACAGGATTTATATTCCGGTGAGATAGAGAACCAAAAAAATAGGAATGATATTTATTGTGCTAAGTGTTCTATATGTATCATCTCAACCTTCACTGTGAAGTTAAGATGTGGGTGAAATAATTATTTCCAGTTTACAGATAAGGAAATTAAGAAATTAAGGCTTAGAAGTTAAGTAATTTGCCCAAGGCAACCCAGCTGATAAATGGTGGAGCTACAAATCTAACAATGATGATTTGGGGCTAAATGTTTGGATGAGGAAGTAGATGGGGCCATGGGTCAATGTTGGATGCATGACTTTGTTCAGGGGGTCAGGGAGGCTCTGGATGTGGTTAAAAGAGATTAATCAAAGAACTTAATATACTTATAAGCATAGCCCATAGACAAGGGTAATAGGGTGGTGAAGACCTGAGAGTGGGTGGGTAGGGACTGGGAGGAGGGGGATAATGGGGAGGGGGGCGGGAGACATCTATAAAACTATCAACAATAAAATATATATATTTAAAAGTAAAAATAGATGAAACCTGTAAGATGAACTAGGGCCGTGGTCAGCAAACCTCGGCTTGTGAGCCACATGCGGCTCTTTGGCCCCTTGAGTGTGGCTCTTCCACAAAATACCACCCACACAGTGTGACTAAAACTTTGTGGCCCATGCGCAACTAGACTTCACCCTGAGCTCAATGAGAAGCCACTGAAGGGTTAGCTAAGAGGGGAGGAGTGTGTGTGTGTGTGTGTGTGTGTGTGTGTGTGTGTGTGTGACAGAATCAATTTTGCATTTTTAGGAGATCACTCTGGCTGCTTTGTGGGGAATTGATTGGTGGGGCCAAGAGTGCAAGCAGCTGGAACAGTGAGGAAGTTGAGAAGCAGGAAATAAGTGAACCAATAAATATGTCAAACCCTTGAATACTTTATTCATTGGAGAGTCCCACAGCCCGTCTCGTGAAGCTTTTTTCCCCTCATTTACATCCAATTCTAATAACTCAGCTGTTCGTTTCCACAATTTATAGCAGATTAAGAGTAACAATTTAAGAAAGAATTTGGGAGTGCGGTGAGTGAAAAACACTAGCAATTCTGAAAAGTGGCAGTTTGATTCTAAGGAAAAGACAAACCTAAATTGCTCAGCAGGTTGGTATTATGCAACGGAAAGACACATAGCCCTACTCCAATGGCATCCTCGCATGTTAATGTAGTATTTGATAACCTCAGTGATTAATTTGAGTCAACAACAAAGTGAGATCTTAACCTTTCTTTACAAAGTCAGGGAACAAGGGGAGCCTCCCAAGATTGCCGCCAAGCATGAGCTTGGTACCTTGGCCTGGTCTCCAAGGCCAGCTCCGTGTCTCCCTGGTGTGAGGGTTGCCACCCTAGAGTTGCTTAAGTGGAGGCACTGTGGACTGGTCAAAGCCTCCTGACTCTTGTCAGGGACCCTAAAGCATGGGCTGAACCAAGATGACAAAGTGACATGATAGTCTTGGGTCTCCTCCTTCAGAAGTCCCGTCAGGACACTTTTACCCTTTAGCGTTTAGAATGGTTGCAGCTGCTAGGGAACCGACTCAGAGAAGCACAGTGTGTAAATGACCCCTCAGTACCTGGCCTCTCAGATTTTACCAGGGTGGACATGGCTCCCGCCCCTCCCTGGGGCCTGGCCTAGGTTATGTGGGCATCGTCCTGTGCTGTAAGGACTTAGAGTCACTGTAGGAGTACTGCCCAGCGTAGTACTCAGACATTCAGGCATGACCTGTCATCACAAGGATCATACTCCACCTTTCACAGTGGGAGGGGCCAGTGTAACCAGAAAGGGGGCCTGGCCCTTGGCGGGTCTGCCTATGTCAGCTGGTAGGTAGTGTGTGGGTTCTTGACTTTGAGCAGGAAAAAGTTCACAACACAAGTCCGGATGACCATGAGGGAACACTTATTAAAGCTGGGGATGTGAAACCTGAAAGGGCTTAGCATAGAAAAAGCAACAGGAGAGCCTAAGCTGGGCTGCCTTAGCTCTCTGGGAAGTCAGAGAAAAGGGGGCCCTGGGATCAGGTTCAGGGGTTAGCCTGGGACAAGCTGCTGCTGCCCATTGCTCTCCTGGTGGGGTCCCTTAGAGTTTAGGGGGAATAAGTTGGGGGAAGAAAAGGGGGGAGAGAATGGCAGGAGCTGCTTTCCAGAATGAGAGCACGTACTGGGTCCTTTGTCTTGAATCTTTATCTCTTTCTCACAGGCAGAAATCTCAGGGGAGGTCTTAGGGAAGGATTTTAGCAGAATATTCATCAGTTCTCTAGGTGTGCTCCTCCAGGGCCATGGTCTCTACTGATTGGTCAGTGCCAGGGCAAGGGGTCATTAGTCATTGCAGCTGGTCCTGGTGTCGCCCACTGGGTTTTGCTGCTTTTCTGGGTCTGGAGATGAAATATACCCAAGGCCTAGATGTTATCTCCAGGGAGATGACCTGTAAATTGCTCTGCAGTTTGTTCAGCTATCTGTCTCCCTATTCCACTTGTCCTGGCTCACTGGCCTGTCCATCAGAAGTGCGGCCCTGGAGTTGGGTAGATGTAAGACTCCTGAACCATTCCTATTTCAGGTGACTTATTTTGTTGTTGTTAGTATAACCGACTTTAAGAAATGTTATTTGGTTAAGATCTAGGAGGCCACAGTAGGAAAAAATATTGTCCAAATTCTGGGGAGGCCCCCCAGGCCTCCATTCTGTAAGGACTTAGATCCGCTATTGCTTCCTCCAGTTATCCTGGATTCTTGGCTCCATGGAGTTACTCCAGATATTAGGGTTCCATCTGGGAGGCCCATTAGGAAAAAATATTCAGTAGAAGATAGTTGGGCTGGTCTGAGAGGCCAGCCTGGACCTCACCTTTTACTCAGTTAGGACATTCTGGCTGGGAAGCATAACCATTGGAAGTATGACTGTGGGAGCTGTGATGTTTCTTACACAACTTATACTAGCTTCAGTTCTGGGTATATTTTTTATTGCTATGATAAATGTAATTGAATTGTTTCCAAATTGTTTTTAGGAGTGTAGAAAAACAATTGATTTTTGTTTATTGATTTTATATCTAGAAACTTATTAAAGTGCCTTATTAATTATAATAAATTAGCATTTATTTGGAGTTCTCTTTCTATATAATCATCTCAGAATAATGACAGTTTGAATTTTATCTTTTCGGAAAGAAAAAAAGAACACGTGCAAGGTGCAAGTATATTTTAAGAAGATTCTTTTCCAAACTGATTTAAATATAGAACAAATAAATCACCTTTAACTTACCTGGAGATTCTTATATGTCAGATTTATTGTTGTCTGGCACTGTCAGATGACACATAATTTAAGTAGAAATATTATTCATCAATTTATTTTTAGTACCCTGATAGGCTTTGGGGATATTATTGTGAGTAAAACTCAGAGAACCACCTCTGCCACCAGAAGCTTATAGGCTAAGGTTGTTTATTAGTTAAGGGTCTAGGTGAGACATGGAGACAGTTTAGTTAAGGTCATGATGGAAGACATGGAGAGTTGTACAAGGATTTGTGGCATATTTAGGAGTTAAGGCTAATACCACTTGGTCATGGATTGGGCATGAGGAGCAAAGGAGAGGGGATTGGCAGGGATACTTCTGGGCTTGTAGTTTGCACAAGTGAATGAATGTTATCATTCAATGAGACAGAGAACACTGAACGAGGACCAGAATTGGTAAGGAAGGGAAGAGGGGATGCTTGTGAGTTTGGTTTTGCCATTTTGATCTTGAGATGTTTTTGAGTCATTTAAGGAGGGATGTTAGAAGGCATTTGGGTATACTGGTCTGGACCTTGGAGGAGAGACCTGGCTGGAACCATCTGTCGTTAGAGAGTAATTGATGGTTTGGCAATTGATGAAATTGGCTGGAGAGAACAGAGGAAGTAGGGAGAGACTTGGATGGAATCTAAAGGAGCTACATTTAATGGCCAGATTAAAAAAAGATAGGTTGGCAGTGAGGAGAGGCAAGAGGAAATCTGGGAGGGTGTGTTGTCCTAGAAGCAAAGGGAATTGAATTTTTTAAAGAAAGAAGAGAAATTTAACTGTCAAAACTTACTGAAAAGTAAGTTGAGGACTGAGAAATGAATGCTATTGAATATAATCACATGGTTATCATGGACAACATTATTAAGAGCTATTTTGGAGATGATTATCATGGTTGAAGACTGAGTGGGAAGTGAGATTTTTTTATAATTTATTGGAAAACAAATGAATTTGCACTGTTGTATTTTGGTATCAGAATATGTCCCACGTAAGAATGTTACCTGTTAAGGCTTACAAAAATAAGCTTTATGAATGAGCACAACCTTAAAATATTGAACCTACCCATTCAACATTGCAGTCACCCTGCAAGGAAATTAGGGTTAGATGGCCATGAATTTGTCATGTCTTTCAAACTACTTGGAAATACTGGGTCCTAAGTACTTTGTTCTAAAATCTGTCAGTTCTCTCATCATGCTTGCATATGCTTGGATAAGGGAGTCCGTGCACAGTAGAGAATTACTAGCACTTAGACAATCTTTGGTTTTGGACTCTGTTAGAGAGTGGTTATACTGATATCTGTAAACATATCCTGCCACATCCACCTATCTATTGGCACCTGCTGAGGTTATTTCATCTGGAATCATCCATTTGAGTACTTTGTACACCTGCATTTATCTTCGATCTAAGTTTAGAGAAGTCCTTTGATGACAAATAGCACAGTTCTCTCAGGAGAGCCTGTGGGCCTGCTGTAAATGCAAGCTGCCCCCATCTCTGGGCGCTGGCTCTGTCACAGGAAGCAGATTGTTGACTATCTCCCAGCTGCTTCTTGCCACTCGCAATTTGTGCTTTCTACAGAAATCTCTCTGTTCTGAACAAGCTGGTCACCTCACTGTTGTGAGAAGGTTGTGTGTTTGCTGAATATTTTATTTACCATCTGGCTGGCAGCAAAGCTCAGAACATACTTAAGGGCTAACAGTGCCCCAGACCATCATATACCAACCCTGAAAAGGCCACTCGCTTCTCCTGGCTGGCACCAACAATCCCTCACACAGGTCCTGTGCTACCTCTGAGGTTTTGGAAAGGAGGGCTCAGTGCTGTGCAGCAGCTGAAGGAACTTTCTGTCCCTTTATCCAGGCAGCAGGGTAGCCCCCAGGCATTTTCCTAAGAGGAGCGGCATTTAGTTATCTCAGAGCCTCTTCTTTCTGTCTTCCTAAAGTCCACGCAAGCTTCCAGAGAAGCATCTTTTATGGGTATGCGGAAATCTGTGATGTACTTCTGCTACATGTATTCCCTAGCGCAGTGATGGCGAACCTTTTGAGCTCGGCGTGTCAGCATTTTGAAAAACCCTAACTTAACTCTGGTGCCGTGTCGCATATAGAAATTTTTTGATATTTGCAACCATCGTAAAACAAAGACTTATATTTTTGATATTTATTTTATATACTTAAATGCCATTTAACAAAGAAAAATCAACCAAAAAAATGAGTTCACGTGTCACCTCTGACACGTGTGTCATAGGTTCGCCATCACTGGCCTAGCGGCTCCATAAATGACTTCCCTTTCCTTCATTCACCAACCAGACTATCTTTTGGAAAGGGGGGATTCAGTAGCTCTTTTCCTTGTTCAGGGGACAATATCCAGTTAGAGTTTGAAAGCATTTTTGTTTTCAGCAATCCTCTTTACAGATGAAAATAAATCCAAGTCTGTCTGGTACATGCCCTTGGCCGGAATCAAACCTGGGACACCTTAGTCCGCAGGCCGAAGCTCTATCCACTGAGCCAAACAGGTTAGGGTGCTTGCTCATGTTCTACTGCTTTCTTAATCAACACTATGTTCTACTGCTTTCCTAATCAACATATCTCCTCTTGAGCATCCTTTTAAAGAACAGAAAATCAAAACGTTTATAAAATCTTTTGCTAATATTCACTAGCAGACAACTCCTCAAAATGTAATTTATAGAGAGTATACAAAACTAAGAAATGGCTTTGAGTGAATAAAAGAAAGAGGTGGTGGTTGACAACATTCTTGCTCTCACAAATGGTGAAAGTGGTTATGTACCTTGA
Source organism: Myotis davidii (assembly GCF_000327345.1). Taxonomy (NCBI): domain Eukaryota; kingdom Metazoa; phylum Chordata; class Mammalia; order Chiroptera; family Vespertilionidae; genus Myotis; species Myotis davidii. Next base: position 810,698 of record NW_006290441.1, read on the forward strand.
TGATTCCATTGCTTTTTTCAATAGGAAACACACACAACTAGTATAAGTAGCTTAAGTCTTGGGTGTGTGTGTGTGCACATGCACGCATGTGTATTATATGTGTGTGTGCATTTGCTGCATTTGCCAAAAACCTTCCTCCTATGGAATTGCTCTCTTTCTCTATGGCCATAAACCATATAGGTTGGCCACTTTCCTGATGAAGAAGAATGGTTATTATGAATGCAAAGGTTGAGTTATGTTTGGTGTGATGAGCTCAAAGCCTATCAATGTGTGAGGCTGGGCTGGCCATTTGTTTATTGGGTGTAATAGTTATCCCTCATTTACCAATGAGGAAATGGTTTTAGGTCACAAAGCAGAACAGCAACCAATGTGAAGCAAATTTCAACTCAACCAAAGGAATCATTTTTTAAATTAAAAAGATAATAATTCAAACATCAGAAGTTATTACAGTAAGAAATATTCATTGTAAAAATTCAGTCATTACAGATGAACTTGGTAAGAAGTTCAGAAGTTGGTCACTACCCTTAATTATGGGTCTTTTCCCAAAGGCAGCTTATAGTCAACAATTCCATGTGTATTGCCTCTCAGAACTTTGGTGTATATAACTCATCTGGCGATTTTGTTAAACTGCAGATCCTGATTCAGTAGATGTGTGATGGGCCTGGTATTCTGCATTTCTGATAAGCACTCATCTTATGCTGATGCAACTGGTGCATGGACCACACTTTGAGTCCAAGGTCATGGGGTATGTGCGTTGCTAATTTTATCATGTATGCCAAAGTGCATTTCAAAGTGATTGTACCAATTACACTTTCACCAGCAGGACATATGAGTACTTATTTCTCTTACATTCTCTCTAATATTTAAAAATTATCACACTAAATTTGCCAATCTGTTAAGGTGAGATATGATATCTATATTTCAAAAATATATTTCCTGATTTTTAACAAGTTTAAGCATCCATTCATATATTTATTGGATATTTATACATTCTCTTTAGTTAATTGCTTGCTCATATTCTTCTTTTTTTAAATATATTTTATTGATTTTTTTACAGAAAGGAAGGGAGAGGGATAGAGAGTTAGAAACATCGATGAGAGAGAAACATCGATTCAGCTGCCTCTTGTACACGCCCTACTGGGGATGTACCCGCAACCAAGGTACATGCCCTTGGCCGGAATCAAACCTGGGACACCTTAGTCCACAGGCTGATGCGCTAGCCACTGAGCCAAACCGCTTAGGGCACTTGCTCATATTCTTGCCCCATTTTTCCTTTGGGGAATTTTTGCCCTCTGTTTTATTGCTTTATATGAAATTTTTATACATTTTGGATATCAATCCTTGGTATATTAACTATCTTACAAATATTTCCCTCCAGGTCTAAAGAACAAATTCCCACTTGGCAGAGCTGTCTAGTGATTGAATGGAAGCAGAGCCACTCAACAATCCCTTGTTGGGGAGGAACTTGGTGCCTCTATTATTAACTGTGGGAGCCTTTCTCTTTATATTAATATAATATATCAAATTAGAACTTACCCGACTGTACTACAGTTGTTTGTTGATCTCCTCCACTAAACAGCGATCTCCTGAGCACAGGGGTGCAGGTCTCCAAGGCACCTCTGCATCGTCAGTACCCAACATTGGGTCTAGCACAGAGCAGGCACTCAGAAATACTTAGTGCAGTGGTTCCCAACCTTCTGGCCCTTTAAATACAGTTCCTCATGCTGTGACCCAACCATAAAATTATTTTCATTGCTACTTCATAACTGTAATGTTGCTAGCTATGAATCGTAACGTAAATATCTGATATGCAGGATGGTCTTAGGCAACCCCTGTAAAAGGGTCATTTGACAGCTAAAGGGGTCGCGACCCACAGGTTGAGAACCGCTGATTAGTGGATGAATAAGTGGACAGATGGTTAAATGGGTCTAGTTGCAGGATTCCTGTCAGGATCTGCCCTGCAATTCAGCTAGGAGTTGCCTTGGGCCTTTCAGTAACTGAAGAGGAGGAGCCAAGAGTCTCAGAGCCTTTGCTCCTAGTTAGAGAAAAATTTTCTCAGAGTGGCTTGTCTTTCTCTCCTTTCATTTAACTTTCAGATACTTCGGTGCTTAGAAATAGTAATAATAACAATAGCCAATACTTATATAGTGCCTTTAACATGCTTTATATACATGAATTCATCTAATCCTCAAAACAGCTCCACACAATAGGTATTGTTATTATTATCTCCATTTAGTAGATGAAGGAACTGAGGCACAGAGAGGTTAAATAACTTGCTCAAGATCATACAGCTGGTAAACGGCAGAACTGGAATATGAACCCAGCTGTTTCTGCTCAAGGGACAACATATGAAAAACACTAGGCTTGAAAAACACAATGTTCCTCTTTGTTCCCCTTTCCTCACCCAGACATGTGCCTTTTCTGTCATTGGCTCTCCGTCCTATGGCTTGGCAGAATCCAGTCTCAGACCTATTGTTCCTTTATCTCCTTTGCCTCTAAACCTTGCATCCATCCCTGCAGGAAGCCCCAACAATCCCTTTTATTCTAGGGACCTGGAAACCTTACTTCCCATGCAGCCAGACCAGGGATTGGAGCTTTCCATCTTCAGGGCCCATTTTCCCCCTGTAGCCCCCCAATTCCAGTCGCTACTTCTGGGCCCAAGACTTTGTATGGTGCTGCCATCTGGTGGGTATAGATAACCACTGACAACACTCTCTGATGAGTGGACCCCTGCCATTAGCTGAGGTTGGTCTACTGTTCCTTTTTAACCCCCAGTCAGGGTACTTCGCTTAGAATGTATTTAACTGATAGTTAAGCTCCATTAATGACTGGCTTTTCCAATTCAAGTGTCAAAGATAATCCAAATAAAGGCTTAGTACTGGTGGGAAGACGGTGTGGCCGTACTTGTGGGTGAGAAGTCCTACTTAGCTGTCCCTCAAATCACCTGAGGAGAGTAGCTGCCTATATAAAAGTTGGGTGCAATCCAAAGGTTGTGCTGTGAAGACCCTGCCGGGGTCCAGCCCTGGTGGGCCAGGGGTTCCCAAAGGTGTGGACGGAGTCGGCAAGGAATGATTTACACGGAGACAGTGTTCAGATGATCAGCATAGCTCTCTTTAGTCTCCATGGATCTTCCCTGTGCCTGGCTGAGGCCACAGAGAGAGATCCCGAGGCAAAAACTGAGCCTTTATTTTATAGTCAGAGGTAAACAAGGTAGTGGTTACCAAAGTTACACTGTTCTTGTGAGTTTCACTTGTTTTTGTTCTTATTCTTGCTGCACTTCCATCAGCCCATTTGCTTCCCAGATAAGATCTAGGGAGAGTCATAAGGTCAAGCCTAATGATGCTTAAGAGGACTGTGCCCTCTAAGCTGGGACTTGTTTGTGACTTTGCCAACAGGTCAGTCCCAGGCTTAATCCTATAGCTGCTCCCCACAGACCCTACCAGGACTCTCCAGCCTTTTTGTAGACTCCTCTAGGTACTCACTTGCCTTTTACAGCCAGAGTGGAGGGAGACCCCAAACTCAAATACTAGGCATAAGTTTAAAGAAACACATTGTACTAGATTCTCTGTTAGTCTGGCTCACATCCATTATCTGAGTAACTTCACAGTGACCTCCTGAGGCAGGATTTATATAAAATAAAGATGAGGAAACACTTATGAGTTAGGTAAATGACCTAACTTGAGAATCAGAAACATCCTTCCAATTCAAGAATTATTTTTAGCAGCTCTCAAGGCTCAGAAAGGAGGCTCATCTGGAAACGCTGAGACCCAGGTTATAGCCATATGTCTGGAGTCAACTGGGTAGGGCCCTGAGCAACTGGTCACGAGACAAAACCTCAGGGGCTCAGTAATTGTTTGGATTAAATGGAATTGAATGGGGGGCCAAAGATATGAATCTCTACTCAGGCATTCTTTCCTATATAATAAAAGGGTAATATGCAAATCAACTGAATGGCAGAAAGACGGGCTGCTATGACACGCACTGACCACCAAGGGGCAGATGCTCAAAGCAGGAGCTGCACCCTGGTGGTCAGTGTGCTCCCACAGGGGGAGCACTGCTTAGCCAGAAGCTGGGCTGAAGGCTGGCGAGCACAGCTGCAGTGGCAGGAGACTCTCCCGCCTCTGCTGCAGTGCTAAGGACATCCGACTGCCGACTTAGGCCTGCTCCATGTGGGGGGCAGGCCTAAGCCATCAGTTGGACATCCCCTGAAGGCTCCTGGACTGAGAGAGGGTGCAGGCCGCGCTGAGGGACCCCCTCCTAGTGCATGAATTTTGTGCACCAGGCCTCTAGTTGTTTATAAGAAAGATTACATGAGGGCTAAAAACCTTTGTGGGCCAAGTTTTGTGCTCCCTTCCAATCTACTTGTTTATAACCAAAGGGTCGGGAGTCTTAAGTTTGAGGGTACTGGGGGCAACAGTCCCTGAAAACCAGCTTTCCATTTTTACCATCCTATCAGCCTGTGGAGATCACTGCACTACTGATGGTGAAGACAGACATTATGAATAGAAAACCATGGTGCTGGAGCCCAGTTAGGCAAGCAGAGTACCTTTCTTCAGTACAGCTTCAGTTCCGGTTAGCTTACATTAGAGAGAGAGCACTGATACTGGTTGGGGAGAAACCAAGTATAGCTAAATAGGATAGGGTTCATGGATTTGAACTCTGGCCTGGAAGGGGAGGAACCATATTCTGGAAGGAACCTCACCTGATCCTGAGCACCCATTATGTGTCCTGAACCAATTAAAGCCCTTTCTGGTGCATTCTCTCACTTAATCCTCACAACTAATCCCCTCAGCAAGTCTTGTTTACATTTGACACGTGGAGAAATGGAGCCCCAGTGACTTTTTGAAACTTGTCCAAGCTCACGTAACCTGGGATTAGAGTCCTGGAGTCCGGCTGCACCTCTGGTGGATATTCTTTAACCCCTTCCCCGGCAGAAACGTGTATACACGTTTTCACAAAATGTTCTTTTTTCAGTCGTCGACGAGTATACTCGTCTAAAACTTTACCTTCAAAAACCAGCTACATACGTACCATTCTAAATAATTTCATCTAGAAACTTTCTGAGGAAATACTATTCTTAACCACAAAAATGGGAAGAAAAAATAATTACAAACTGTTTTCATAACCAGCATAAAAAATACTATATAGAACCAAAATAAAAAAAATTAGTCTGAAAAAGAAACATTTTTAACAAAAAAATTGTTGGGGAAGGGGTTAAACAGGTCATCTGGACCCTGTGCCTTTTCAGAGTGGAGAGCCTGCTCTGCATTCCTCCACAGTTACACATTAGAGGATCAGCCGGACAAAAACGTAAGGTCACACAATCCACGTTGCTTTTTATTTGAACCTTATTTTTAAACTTGGGGCCTCCTCCCTAACCCCCACCCCCATCAAGAATGTGAAAATGAGTACAGCTTTTCTCCCTCTAGCCCTGTGATGGTTTAGGAAGATGCTGGGAGGAGCTGGACTTCCAAGGCTTCTCCTGGGAGGGTGCAGAACAGAAAGGAGAACTAGACATTTCTCATTAGCGGTACCCAAGGCCATTGCCTGTACATCCAGCCACCCAGAGAAAAGACCAGACCCTTTATCTGTGAGCTGGTTATACTTCCAGAGGAGAAGAAGGGGAGAGGCAAGTTTTTATTCCCTCATGGATAGAGATTTCTATACCTTGATTTCCTCCCCCTCCCCCACAAATAGCATGTGTTCTTTCCTCTCAAATTTATGGACACATACTCTCCTTTTCTGCTCTCTCCAGCTCACACCTATTGTTCTCCCTTCTAGCTATGGGTAAAGAGAAATCTTCTGGGATCCCTAGTTGGTGTCTGTTTTCACAGCATCTTTTAGGGGTTTAGCACTGGTCAAAGGGCCCCTGGCTGATGGCTATTAAGTGCCCCTTCTGTGGTTTTGTGCTCTCCCTCTTCGGTGGGGCCAGTGCTTTGAATCCAGAAGACATCGCTTGAGGGAGCTACAAGGTGTACAAGGTGGGCATGCAGCAGGCTGCCTCCCTGAATCTTCAGGCCAGGGAAATGCATGCTACAGATTGAGAAGAGGAAAGAAATATGTGTTTTAAAAAGTCTTTGTCGAAAGGAATTCTATTCAGGTGCTGGGAAGACGTGAGTTCAGCAGAAAGGGGTAATATGAATATCTGCTCTAATAATAAACAAAATAATGTCAGCCATTGGAGTCCAGCCTTGTGCCTTTGCTGACAGTCACAGGCCTCCCTAACATCAATCACAAGAAGCATGCAGGGGGCTGTGCAGTTCACAGAGAGTTTATCCACCTGCTCCTTCCCCAGGGATGATTCTGTGCTGGGTGTCCCTATGCACTGAGATGAGCCTGGTCCCCTATTGGAGACAACGGGTGTTATAGGGCACAGCGTGGTCCTGGGGGTGCACAGACTTAAAAAAAAATCTAGATCAGGGCAAAAATCTTTGAGGAGGGTGATGGTAGTGGTGGTCCAAAATCTTCTAGGAGATGCCTAGGAGGTTGGCTCCTTTGACAGTTGCCAAGTTTGGCGACATCCAGGAGGCCAGCGGACAGGGTAGGGGTCAAAGTGAGGTCAAGGAAGTAGTGGGTGCCTACAGGGCCTGACCAAGGGCAAGACAGGGCAAGTGATCCCACACATGCTTCCTTGGCCTCTCTGAGTCTTGGCATCCAGAAAGACAGTCCAGGAATTGAGTGGTGGTGCCAGCACAAGAAACCCCAAGGCAGGGGCGGAGGGACTCTGAGCTTAGGGAACCCCCCCAAAGACTGGAAGTTCCAGAGCATGAGCAAGAGGTGGAATTTACCCAGAGGTGGAGTCTGCCAACGGAGGGGCTGGGACTGGCAGTGCGTCCTGGCCAAGCAGCATTGGGTCTGGGGCACGAGCGCAGGTGAGGGCGGTTGCTCAGGCTCACCCTTGGAGGGCTGGAGCCAGGCGCGGCTGGCAGGTGGGGCCTGGGGGCTGGACTCCGCCCCGCCACCCGCCTCCCGCGCCCTCCGCCTTGGTCCCGCCGCCCAGCACCAGCCCCTCTCCCAAGCCGGAGCGCGATTGGTGGCGGCGCTTGTCGCTCGGAGGGGGCCGGGCGCTCTGCTCCGCGGCTCTCGCCGCCGCCGCCGCTGCCTTCCCTCTAGCAGTGCGGGCCGGTGGGACCGCCGAGGCACCCGGAGGCTGGCGATGGGAAGCGGCGCGGCCGCGGACCCAGGCTGTGGCAAAGTTTCCCAGGCGCGCGTACTGGGGCTCGCAGCTGCCGGCCACCCGTCACCGCTCGGAGAAGGGTTCGGAGATTTTTAATTTGGGAAAAATCCACCTCATTTCCTTTGTCAGGCTCTCTCTCCGGGCGGCCAACGGCGGGAGCGCCAAACTTGGGCACCGCGGCTCGGCAGCCAGCAGACTGCGCTTTGGGGAATCTCGGGACTCGGGTGCTCGGGTGCCCCGCCGCCCGGGGCGGGCCAGGGGGGGTGAGCGCGGGGCAATCCAGGGCGCGCACCGTGAGGAGGGGCCCGGAGCTCTATATGGAGGAGGGAGCCCAGAATGGTGTGCACCAGGAAGACCAAAACTTTGGTGTCCACTTGCGTGATTCTGAGCGGCATGACCAACATCATATGTCTGCTCTACGTGGGCTGGGTCACCAACTACATCGCCAGCGTGTATGTGCGGGGGCAGGAGCCGGCGCCCGACAAGAAGCTGGAGGAAGACAAAGGGGACACCCTGAAGATTATTGAACGGCTGGACCACCTGGAGAATGTCATCAAGCAGCACATCCAAGGTACGGGAGCCCCGGGAAACTTGGGCCGCCCGTGAGGCCCGGGAGTGCCCAGCGCAGCGCGGGGTGCGTGGGTGCCGGGTCACAGCTAAGGAGCGACTGCGGGGCTGAGGCTGCAGATGCGAGGGGGGCTGCGTGTACGCTCTCGCCGGAGTGCGGGACCCTCGTGCCTGCGGCCGTGCGCGCTTCTCCAGGACACACGTGTGTGCTGCTCACCGGCAGTGTGGGGGCGCGCTGCACACGTGTCCAAATGTGCGTGTGACTCCGGGCTGGTTGCTCGCAGGCTCTCGGGATCCCACACAGGTCCGACTTCAGTGTGTGTACGTGTGACTGTGTGTGTGTGCAAGAGAGCGCACGCAGGCTTTCGAGCTCATTTGGCTACTGTAGGGGCCACGCTGATATGCCCGCGCGGCCTCAGCCATTGGCATTTAGAACCCACAGGCTGCGGGACGAGCGGAAGCTGGGAAGATTGCAGAGCCCCAGCCCCAGCCCCGCGGTGCGCGGTCTGTAGGGGGAGACGCAGGGAGATCTGTGTCTGGGGTGCTGCTTGTCCTCACCACCACCACCGCCTGCTCCTCTCTAGGAGCAGGTGTGGGCCCGGGGAAGAAGAGTCGGCGCCTGGAGCTCTGTGTATTGCGGTGGCGCCTCCTCTTAGGATCTAGGATCGGGAGAACCCGCCCTGGGCTGCGCCTTCCTCACGGAGCCGCTGGCAGCTGGATGAAGGCCCTTCCCCTTGGTAGCTCCACTCCTGGGCCCAGGGAGTGGCTGGGCGGAGCAGACAGACCCGCCTGGGTGGGTCTGGAATCCAAGGCAGTGCTGGGAGGTTTCACTCCAGGCCTGGGCTCCGGCCAAGGGGGAGGATGGGGTGTTGGGCAGGCGCTTCATCCAGGTGACCTGGTCCAGAGAGCTGTCAGAGGCAGGGAATGGAGAGCTCCAGGCACCGTCTGCACGCAGGCTGTGCACACACATGCAGGTCTCTCACATTCAGTTCACACTTATCTTTTCTTTGCCACTCACAGCCCCTGCTTTCTGCCAGGCCTGTGAGCTGCTTAAGGGCAGGCTCAGCTGAGCCTAGTTCACCTGTAAATCTGGCAGGCCCACCTGGCTTTGGTTCCAGCACCCCGTGCACCCCGTAGAAGCACTCTTTTGTTTACACGTGAGCGTCTAGATCCAACTCTTGCACCTGCTGCTCCTGCCGGGGTAGAGACAGCTGCTCTCTCCACCTTTGGTGTGTTTCCTCACTGTGTCCAGAATAGTTCCTTCCCAAGCAGGTCCAGGTGAGTGCAGGCGAGGTGTGCATAGCCAGGGTGCTTCCTGACTGATGACTTCAAAGCAGGTTCATGGCGCTGACACTTCCCCAGAAAAGGAGACGGTTGGCAGCTTCGCCTTCACACCTGCCTCTGCCTCTCAACCTGGCACGGGGGCTCGGCAGACCCATTTATCTTTCCCATGGTGCCTGTTGCTGCTCTTTCTTACTTGTCCTCTTCCCTCCCCCGGGTCTGGGCTGACAATTCATCAGCCATGGAAGTACAATGTTTGCCCCAGGGTGACTCAGAATGTTCCCAGGGAGACACAAGGCCATTCCTTACTTTGACATTTTCAGTTTGCCCACAGATTCTGAGAGATTTTTAATTCACAGATTCTCTTTCTGTATCTATATATCCAGAAAATGAGTCTCTTATGTTTCCCAGTCTGGTCAGGGAGGAGGTGAGCAAAATACTACTTTGGAGAGCAGTGCGGAGACACTCTTAACCCATGAGCTCATCTCAGAGTGGGCCCCTGTCATGTTGAATGTGGAAATGTGGACCATGTCACATGGTTGATAAGGTTCTGCATGAAAATGAGTGCAATGTTGAAGTTGAAAGAAGCCTTTGTGATTTTTTTTCTCCCGGGAAACCTTATAACTATGCATTGTTTGGGAGCTCTCAATTTTATACCTGCAAACACTGACAAGGATGGAAAAAGAAGAGGGAGCAGGATCCTTAAAACATATGTTAGTACCGTTCTCTCGAATGGGTGCGATGCCCGTATTATCACTCCTGTGGATATTCAGAAATGACCAGGTTCTCAGGACAGGTTCCCAGAGGGTGGTGGGGAGGGGTTGGTGACAGGAAACGACTGGACAGGAGGCAGATGGAGGGCAGAGGTTACATGGTCGGTTGTGCCAATGACAAGTGACAGCTTCCTGTGGTGCTGGAGCCATCCCTGAGCTGGGATTTAGGGGATTTAAAAGGAAATTTAGGGATTTACCATATTTAGGGGTTTACCTACAACATTTGGGACTAGCTGAGTGCCGTGCTCTGAAGGCAGAGGATGGGAAATGACAGATTAGACTCTTGTGCTTGATGATATGGGCGTTTACGGATACTCCACCATCAGGTGTCCTGTAGTCAGTGGAGACTTTTGAGCAATTCAGTTTACTCTGCTGAGCTGAGGCGGGGGATAAAGGATAATAATAATAATAGCTAAAAATTACCCAGCATCTATTACGTGCCCAACACTACTCTAAGTGCTTTACATCTATTTACTAATTTAATCCTCACACCCCTTTGAGGTAGGTGATATTAATTTCATTTTACAGATGGGGAGGTTGTACGACTTGTTTAGGGTCAAGGGCAAAGCCTTGGCCTTACCTGAGATGTTCCAGGAACGACACTGGGAGGTAACTTTGGACACAGAAGTGAATCAAGACACTTCTGGTCCCTCTCATAACAGACTTGTTTTCAAAGGACAATAGAATTTCTCATATTAAGCAGAGTCAGGGTTTGTTAGTCAGTTAATGGAAGAATTGGTTAAAGAGGGGAATGAAACATTACCTACATGCATTAAATATTTTATTTTACTATTATTCACTGATGTGTAGTAGTGCAGGAATTTAAAGCCAGCTAACGCGACTGCAGAGTCTGTGTTCTTAACCATATACTCTGCAGTCTCCTAAGAGGGCCAGTGGATCAAAGGGGGACCAGTGCTCGTCTGGATGGGGGATTTGATATCAGTGAGATACCTCAGAGGGAGGCCCTGTGACGGCATCATAGCCTTCCAACTTGGAGACTTCCTAAATAAACTCAGGAAGCTCTGGGGTTTGTTTTGTTTCATGCGGAGAGGCAGAGGTTACGTTCACTTAAAAAGTGTTTGAGGAACAGCCAGGACATTTCCTGGCATTCACAGCGAGTAGGTATTGGATGGATGCGTGGATGAATGAATGAGTACACAGTGCGGGCGCCCAGTGTACTGCTTAGTCATTAATGAAACATTTCCATTCGCAAATGAATATGTTTTGCTTTGGAGCCTTGCTCAGGCTCCTCTTTGCTTTGGAAGAAAAGTTGTCCTGGAAGCTGCAAATGTCACAAAATGTTCTGCAGGATGTTCTGTAGGACTTGCAATTAGAAGAGACTTTGGAGCATCACCCTAGAGGTCTGTTCCAGTCATGACTGAAGAGTTTATTTTCCTCTTGAGGGTGGCAGTGATATTTCATTTTAATTTGTTTTCTGATTGAATGATTTAATTAGTGTTTGGTGTTTGAGAATCTCTTGGGAATGTAAATTGAAGTTTTGAGATTTTTTTTTTTTTTTTTTTTTTTTTGAAATAGATGGTAAACAGAAGGGTGGATAACTTCAGATTTAAAAAATAGCATCCTGATGGGTTGGGAACACAAAATAACTGTTAGAACAGATTTGGTCTTAGGAGGAGAAAGATGGGATTACTTGAAGTGGTGAGGTGGAGAAAGTAGAGGTAGTGCTGAAGTAGGCCTAAGTGTTGGAGAGCTTAGGAAATGTTAATATTAATTCACTTCTTAATTTGGAAGTCCAAAAGAAACAAAAGCAGCATTCCCCTTTTCTTGATTAGTATCTTTTTGAGTCTGAAAAAGAATGTGCCAATATGAAAGAAAATACTTAAAAATGTATAAAAGTGCCTCTAATTTATTTATTCTCCCCTCAAGATAGCCATTTTGCTTTGTGAGCATTCCTTTCCAGCTTTGTCCTTCTGTCTCCATCTCTCTCTCTCTCTCTCTCTCTTTTTAATATATTTTATTGATTTTTTACATAGAGGAAGGGAGAGAGATAGAGAGTTAGAAACATCGATGAGAGAGAAACATCGATCAGCTGCCTCTTGCACATCTCCTACTGGGGATGTGCCCGCAACCCAGGTACATGCCCTTGACTGGAATCGAACCTGGGACCTTTCAGTCCGCAGGCCGACGCTCTATCCACTGAGCCAAACCGGTTTCGGCTCCATCTGTCTCTTAAAAGCAAAGGTGTAGTCATGGTTTACATGTAATTTCCTATTCTGATTTTTTCAATTTGCTTTTTGTTAGAAGCATTTTTTTCATGTTTGCTACATGGTTTATTGATTCAGTCCTTCTCTACTGGAGACTTAAATGTGCCAGGAATGACACTGGGGAGGTAACTTTGGAAACAGAAGTGAATCAAGACACTTCTGGTCCGTGTTACAGGAGACTTGTTTTTAAAGGACAATAGAATTTCTCATATTAAACAGAGTCAGGGTTTGTTAGTCAGTTAATAGAACAATTGGTGAGAGAGGAGAATAAAACAAGATATTACCTACATGTACTAAATATTTTATTTTACTAATCTTCAAAAGGTACATTCGTTTACCAGCCTTCTGATGTAAGGCTGAGGCCCTGTCTTTGGCCAGGGTGTGCTTTCTGATCATCTTCCTTGCATAAATCACACCCATAATGTGCTGTTTACAATGTCTGAATTTTTATTGTTTTCCTTAAAATTCATTGAGAACCTAAAGATGCTTATAAAGCAATCTCAGTGTAGGAGCTTACGATTTTATGATTCCGACTGATCTTTTGCAGTCATTTTGCACTCTTGTAATTTGACTGCTATGTAAGTGACTAGCTTTATAAAGTCTTTCCAAAGCATTTAAATTAATTTTCTTAGAAATAGCAACTCTCATCTTTGTAGTAGTCGTATTCCATAGGCTCATATAACATGTAATTAAATTACATTGTTACCAGGACAAGTACCCAGAGTATAAACACATTTGGGAGCAAACCCATTGGGCTGGTGGTAAGCATACAACTCAATTGCTAGCGGGAGATTGAGTGGGGGTAGGAGAAAAAGCTGGCACAGAGGGACAAAGGCATCCTGCAGTTTGTTTGTTAGGGGGAATGAAAGCATGGTGAGGCTGGAGAGATGATTCAGTGCAGGATTTTTAAAGAGAACTTTTACAGTATTTTTAATGACTGCATAATATTCCATCATTGATATAGCATCGTTGACTTAACTATTTCCCTATTTTTGAACTTTCCATGTTCTGTTACAAATAATGCAGAAATAAACATCTTCACCTTACTGTTTTCTTCATTTGAATTACTTATTTCCAGAAGTGGGATTATCATCGACTCAAAGATATGAACATTGTGATGAAAGATTGTTTTTCAAAAGGAAAGCCTTGGTACATGACCACCAGCGATGTATTATCGTACTGGTTACATGGAGACTGGCCAGCACTGGGTATTACCATTCAACATATTCCGGGAAAATATAATCCCTGTCAAATATCCTATTCTTTGGCTTTCCACTCCTTTGATGACTATAGAACGTAATATCCTCCCGCTGCACCCAGGTGTGATTTCACCTGGCACTGGTGCCCTTTTGTCAGTTTCCTCTTGAGCTATCAGTGTTTGTGATTTGTGTGTTAGATAGTTATATTCTACTTACACATATCATACATAAATATACCTGTATTCTATATGACATATGTGATTTTGCTTTACAGAGATGCCTTAGGGCAGTGGCCGGCAAACTCATTAGTCAACAGAGCCAAATATCAATAGTACAATGATTGAAATTCCTTTTGAGAGCCAAATTTTTTAAACTTAAACCATATCGGAAGGTACATTGTTATTAACTTAATTAGGGTACTCCTAAGGCTTAGGAAGAGCCACACTCAAGGGGCCAAAGAGCCGCATGTGGCTCGAGAGCCACAGTCCACGGCCTTAGGGCAATGGTTTTCAAACTCTGTCCCCAGGAGCCCCAGGCTTCTAGAAGGTTTGACCTGGGCCCTAAGAAATGAAAGGGGCAAGTGAGGTCTCCTGGACCCTTCCCCCCTCCTTCAACCAGTGCAGCTCCTCTGTCATCTGTCTTATGTTTGGTGTTCTGTAAAATATTTCATTTTTTAAAAAAGCTCTGCTTTTTAAAAAAAAAATGTTGAAAATCACTGTTTTGGGAGAAAAGAGAGATCAGGCTGTTTCATTTTTGTGAGGGATGATAGTAGCAGAGAGAATTCAAGAAAGTAAACAAATCTAAAAGGAAATTGAATTCCTGGGTGGTGTTCTTATAACATCTCTTTCCCCTCCTGAATACCATGATTAATAATGTATTACAATTGTATGATTAATTTCTAAATCCATTATCTTACTTCATTGAGTCAAGATCATCCTAACAATAGGAAATGGATTAACTGCTTTTGGTTTCCTAAAAATTTATTAGGCATATTATGTACATATATTAATGTATATCGGGTCAGTAGAAGTTGGTTGCTCATGGTGGTTAAAAACCATATAAGGTCCTTAAAAATCAGAAAATATTCTAGGCCTGGAGATTGGGAGATATTTTTCTCCCTACAGCTTTTAGATGTCACCTAGAGTTGGTCCGTGTCCTCCTCATCTGATCTCTGACTTGGCGGGGTTGTGAAGAAGAGGATATCTTTGCTGGATGCTTGCAGTTTATTTGAAGAAAGTGTGTGATTTATTATTTTTTTAAATTTTCATTCTTTTTAAAAAAAATATATATATATTTTATTGATTTCAAAGAGGAAAGGAGAGGAAGAGAAAGATAGAAACATCAACAATGAGAGTGAATCATTGGTCAGCTGCCTCCTGCACGCCCCCCACTGGGGATTGAGCCTGCAACCAGGGCATGTGCCTTGACTGGAATCAAACCTGGGACCCTTACAGTCTGCAGGCCGATGCTTTATCCACTGAGCCAAACCAGCCAGGGCAAAAGGGTGTCATTTAAGCAGTAAGGCTATTTGTCCTTCAGAATGAACTGTGGCATGTGAAATTATATTAGAAACAGTGATTGATATTTTGAGAGAGTTCAATAGCAGGATGTAGAAGTTGAGCCCAATTACCTTTATTAATAGCTCAGGACCACATCTTTATGGACTAGAAAGACCTTGCCAAAAATACAACTTTTTCCCATGGCCAAAAAATTTTCATTTTTATCCAGAAGTGTGTAGGCTGTAAAATAAATGAGTTCCATATTCTTTCCCACTCACTTGACATAAATTGTTATTTGCCCTTGATAAGTAGTCTGATGTAGAATCTCAAGGAGAATTCAGAATGAAATGTCGGAGAGCCACCGTCTGGTTTTCTGCTTTTTGAGGGCCTCAAAGGTCAGCTTCCGTTGCTTGGGTTAGGCTGGTCTGTGTTTCCCCAAAGGCATTAATGGGATTCAGAGCCACATACAAGGTTACTGGAGTATCGTCATTACCATCCTGTAGGATTTCGGACTTCACTTAACTTGAAAAGCTGAATGTGCTATTGCCTTGATCTGAGGCTTGAAGGTCTCTTTAGGATTGTTGCCCCTGGGACAGGCAGGCTACCCTGTGGAGAAGCAGATAGGACGTTGGTCCATCTGGGGGTGATACTACACAGAAGTTCCTTTGGGGAAACACTAAGCTGAATGTGAGTGATGCAGGTAGCCAAGAATCAGCAAGGTGGGGTTTATGGAGAAAAAGGATTAGGCATGAAGCTGGAGAGGTGGACGTTCATATATGTGGGATGGATACTAAGCCTGCTGGTGGATGATCCAGATTCAATGATTGGTGGGCTGCGCTGCTCTTCTGGCCTTGCATGTCTCTCTAGGGCTAGGGGCTGTGTCTTGAATTTGTCAGAGATTTGATTATTTGCTGGCACCTACAATAGTCCACTTACCAAATCTCACGCTGCCTTTGGGGTCAGCTTCATTCCTCAGTGCAGTGCTTGAGCACAGGCGTTCTTGGTATTTTTTTTTCCTTACACACACACACACACACACACACACACACACACACACCTTCACATGCAGGGCACATTCCCCAGGGCAGGGTCAGGATGCATGTCCCAACACACTGCATGCATTCACTTTCACTCCATTTCTTTTTCTCTCACTTCAGAGAACGTATTAGTATGCAAGAGAATGTGATAACCTTGAAATCCCTTCAATTTATTAAACTTAATCATTCATAAGCTTTGGTACTGAAATTATTGTTAGTAACAAATTACTGAACAACTGTTCCATCATACAGTATGCAGTGGCAGTGATCGGGAACAGCTGCTGTTCTGGAATCTTCTGTGTGGGTCTATGTACTCTTTGTGGACCTAGCTGAGGGCAGCCCACAGCATGAGGATTCCTGCTTATATGAACACTGATGCTTTGGTAGTTTTTCTGGCTACATGATTATGGATTTAAAATATGTTGGTCGAACAGACCATCCCAGTGGCTATGCAGTTTTGAGATGTAGTCCTTTTTTCTCTGCCTGACATTTAATTTCAGTTCTGTGAATCAGGTTTGCTGAAAGCCCTGAATTTCCAGCCCCAATGAACAGTGACAGGCTTCCTGTATGATGCCACAGCTCTGATGGTATTTGCACTAGCTAGCACACTTCGCTGAGCTATGTCTTGTTACCACTGTCCTTTAAGAGCTCATAAGCGTACAGGGTTTGGAAAGATCCAGGGCAGTGGCTTCTGCACCCATCTCCTCGGGACAGATGAGAACAATGGAAAATGATGCCTGAAGAAGACATGAATGGGTTCATTGCATCGGGGTTCAGAGTCTACGTCTCAGAGTGAGCACCGTATTTAAGATGGTTGGGTGCTGCATCTGAACAAGTCCTGGTGCCTTGTTTGGCTTCACCAGTCCGACCTGCCCACCTTTGTCCTCTGGGGACTTAGAGTTAAAGGCCATTGAGATCTCAGAGGAAGGTAATTCTGGGGCCCTGGCAGGACAGCCTCTGAAACTTGGATTAGTAAGTGTCATGCTAGTGGCCTCTGGGGACCTAGGGGGACAGCACCAACATTGCTCGAGCCTATGACTATGAGAGTAAGGACGCTCAGGAGAGATGTGAAGCTACAGAAGTGACAAATGAGAATTCTAGCCAAACTCTTGATTTATTTGAAAAATAACAGGCTTATAAAGAATTGAAGATTGATTATATTAGAGGGGGATGGAGGAAGAACTACCGCTGAGGTCCGGGACTGGGCTAGGTACTGTCCATGCATATTGCTTTTTATCTTCAGAGCATGGTGAGGGACAGTTTTAGGGGTGTGAAAATAAAGATGTAGAGACTTAGAGAGTTTGCACAAGGTCACAGAGCTGATAGGTGGTAGAGCCAAGAAAGGTAACTGTCTCCAACAACTGTGCTCTTTATTTGAATAGAACGTATCAACAAGACACTCTCACAGAGGACTGGAAGATCATTATATCAGAGACTGTGTGAGAGTCGAAGCTCAGAGGCGGTGGTTCAGGTGGGAGAGGGAGCCAGACAGATGTCTTGGTCGGTCCTTGTGTAAGCAAGGAACCTTGAGGTCAGGTCAGGGCGCCAGAGTGAGAAGACCTTGCTTTGGAGGGGCAGTCATGAGGGCTTGGAGAGAGAGCCCTTTCTCCTGGCTCTTGTGGATCCACTGGGTGTTATGGGGCCTGCGGGAACTTGTCCTTGTAGGAAGAGTGGAGTGTACCAACTGCAGACTCAAGCTCATTCAGGTTCCACATGTGGCTTTTGAGCACCTCCAGTGTGCTCAGTGCTGAGTGCTTTCCTGTGTACTGACGTGTCTTCTAGGGTGACCAACTTGTCCCGTTTGGCCAGGACTCTCAGTGTTTTAGAACTAAAAGTCCTGGGTCCAGGGAGGCCCCCCAGTCCTGGGCAGACCTGGATGATTGGTCATCCTCTTTGTCTCAGTGAGGATGATAACCCTACTGATTGATTGTACCACACCTGTGTCTTCTGCTCTCTGTTCTTGAATGTTGACTTTGTCCAAGAGTTAGAAAGAGGACAGTGAGAGACCCAGCAGCCCCTTTCTTATCCCCTACCCCCCAGCCCATCCAGGCTGCATCATCTCTCCTTTGCTATTAGTTCCGCCTTGGCGCTCTGTGATTTTTAGCTGTCTGAGCCTCTTAGGATTTGGAAAGGGAAAAGAAACAATTGCTGTAAATGAAAGCTCTAATAAAGTGATTTGGGCACAGAACATCAGCAGCTGTTTATTTGCCCCAAACAGTAGGAGTCTGTATTCATAACCTTGTGAGTTACATGCTAGGAAGTTAAAAGTAAGCAAAAATCTTACTTGAGACCCGCAAATGTGACTTTCTTCCTTTACTGAACTAATCTCTCTTCCTGTATATGCTGGTGACATTTTCCATTATCCACGTGGAAGATTCCTTTGGATCTGCTGTTACAGGTTATTTAGCTGGGCCTCGGCGAGGGTCCCAGAGCAGAGGGCTTTTCTGGTTTCTCTTTATTGCAGTCCTGATGCTGGGTGCTTATGTGGTTCCTGCCTTGAAGGATCTCGGGGAGTGGGACAGGCTTTGTCTAATTAATCATCTTATTTCCCTGACAGAGAGGGAGCCACGGAAGGATGGGAGTGGGAGAGGCTTTAGACCTGCCTGTCTGTTCATGGCCCTGGAGCGAGTCTTTTAACATTTTGGTTTCTTTTGCTTCTAAATCTCAGTTTAATAATAAACCGAGCCTCTGATTTGTTTTATTTTCTAAAGGACTGTATGGAGGAAAATATCACACGCAGGGATTATGATGTAGACCCTCCAAGTCTATAATTGGGCCAGGCTTTAAAGAAAAAAATTGTTAGAATCTGGGGAGTTATGCTGGAAGGGGAAGCCAGTGGAAAGTGGATAGAAGATATTTTTATCAGTGTTTCAAAAATTGGAAAAAAAGAACCAGTGACGAAGTATAGAAATAGGTCAGAACCTGTCTGGGAGATGGGAAGGGGAAGAGAATTAATATTTGTTGAGCATCTGTTATGTGCTAAATGCTTTACACAGATTACACCATTTTAATGTTGTAAGCAACCCTGTGGAATGGTGTTTACCCCCCCGCCTCCCCCATTTTATAGGTGAGGAAATCTAGGCTCAGCACCTATCATTTACTGTCCAGGCTTATGCGGTGAGAGTAGGAGACAAAACCTTGTTACCTCTACCAAGCCCCTTAGTAAGGGGCTAGGGACCCTCTTGTTTTTCTGCTCTAGTGATGCTGATCAAGGGAAACAGGCTTATCTATGTCTCAGCAGAAACTTTTCAGGTAAGACTGGAAGAAGGACTCACGAGAGCAACAAGGCCCTACCTACATGGGTTACAAAGTGACTGCTTTGTGCCTTCTTTCCTCGAGACTCAGGAGAACAGCCGTGCCAGGAGCTGGCCAGGACAAGCACTCTGGCAGGCTGAGAGCCTCCCAACATGGCTCTCTGCAGCTGGCAGTGTTGTGCTTTTTTTGTTTTTTGTTTTTTTCCAGGAGAAGACTTAGTGTGAACAAGACCATCTCTTCCACTCATTCAGTTCACAACTTTATTGGGGTGGGGGGTGGGGAGCGGGTGAGCGTCCAACACAGGGCAGGGTCAGGCCAGGGATGGTAGAGGGGTCTGGCGCATACAAAGGAAGCAGCAGGCATGTCCAGGTCTGCCAGAGCTTCCCATTTAAATGAGGTGGGTTACTCAGGGTGCAGTGCATGACACAGTGGACCCTAAGCTCTGTGGGCAGATGTAGGAGGTAGACCCCAAGTTTCATATTGTTTATTGGGGCCTGTGGGGCCTATGGGATGATTGGGAGAAACTGCAGACATGCCTCCCAGTTTCTATTCTCCTCTATTTGGGCTGGAGTTTGATGGTGGCCTGGGACGTACTCCTGTCTTCTGCTAGTCACATGCTCACATTCTCCCCTTCCTTCATTCAACCAGCATTTATTGAGCACCTAGTAAGTGGTGGGAATATACTAGTATCAATGGAACAAACGCAAATATATGAAGGGGTTACAATGAAGTGAGGTGGTCAGTGACTCAACTAGAAGCAAAGGCTTGAAGAAAGTTAGGTAGGGACTCTGTCTGGGGGAAGAGAGTTCCAGGTGAAGGGAACAGCCAGTGCAAAGACTCCGAGGCAGGAATGTGCCATGTGCCTCGTGTGACTGGGGAGCAGTGGTGTGGCTAGTGGGGCCAGAGCAGAGTCACTGTGGGGAACCGGCTGGCGGAGGGGCAGCCAGGGGCCGCTGGGGAGCAGGTTGTGCAAGCCTTGGAGACCACTGTGTGAGGAATGCTCTGGGAGGAATGGGGAGCCACTGGAAAGCGTGAGAAGAGGAACCTGCTCTTAAAGGCATCCATCGGCAGTTCTCTGGCTGCTTCCTGATACCTCTCCTGGTCTTGACACGGTGCCAGGTGTGGTGTGGCGATGACAAAATACCTGGGACAAGGGTCCTTTTCTTTAAAAGGCTCATCATCAGGCTGGGCAGACAGCACAAGAAACAATTGAGGCTCATTCCTAAGCGAGCGCAGTGCGGGTTAAAGCTGAATTATAGGAATGCCTGGTCAGAACAGACTTCAGGGAGGGCTTGGGACTTATGACACATCTTTGAAGAATGAGGAGGATTTAGAGGAGTGTAGTCCGGAAGATTAGCGGAATGCAAGTTAGATATGAAGTAAAACCAACAGTTACCTTGAAGAGGGAAGCCCGGGTTCTCTCAGTGTGAGGCCCACGGGGATCGGATCAGCACTGCCGTTTCCACGCCGGTGACCTTGGGCAAGTCTCTTCATGTCCCAGAGCCTCAGTTTCCCGAACTGCAGACATGAGGACAATCGCTCTGTAAACACTGCAGGATTGTTGTGCTGAGTGAAAGAGGTGACGTGCAGGAAAGCGCCCCACCCTGCCTACCACCTTTTCTTCAGTCTTCCTTTTCCCCCTTTCCTTCACTCTCACTCCCTTTCCTTCTTGGAGCTTGGATAGAAAGTATGGTCCGGAATACGTTTTCTGGTTGTACCACCTGGCCTATCAAATGTGAAGCCATTCCAGCGCAATTAGACCCTGTGTGTCAGGACTTCCCCCGTCAAATCCAGCCTGAGAGAGTCATCGGGGAGATGAGAGGGAGCCCGACTCAGGCTTCTCAGCTGAGACATGTTGGAGTGTCTGTCTGATCTGACTGCTCCTCCGAAATCCGAAGCCTGCGGGCCTGGGGACTGCCCCTGTCTGCAGACAAATACTTACTTCGTAAGGCCTCTTGGCATGGCAGTGGGCAGCGGACCTGTGAGGAATGTGGTGTTTGTGGGGAGCTTGGCGGGTGGGAGAGTCATGCGAGGTGTCCAGTTACCCGGCGGAGAGACTCATTTCTGAGGGAGAGCCTGCTTGGGGAGAGACCGCTGTTTTCCCCATCTCAGCCTCCCCAGGGAATCGGAGCTGCTCTGCCTGTCTTCCTGCCACGGTGAATTTGATTTAGCTCCAAGCAATGTGACTTATAATTTCAACTGCAGGCAGGAAGGTGTGATTTAAGACAATTGTCAGGAAGATTCAATTTAATCTTTCTTCCTTCCCCCTCTACAAAATGTGCATTTTGTTGCATGATATAATTTTAGTATACACTCTTTACAACTCAGATAGATGTAGTTTCATGTTGGGAAGGTACACTCTACATTTTTTTTTTAAGTACCTATCTATTTAAAGTCTCCTTAGTGACAGCAGGAAACTAGGCTGGCTTTTGTTTTTTACAGAGAGAGG
>NW_006290441.1:832471-834263 GCF_000327345.1 Myotis davidii
AGAAAAGGGAGACATACCTGGGTTGCAGGTGTAATCCCGGCCTTGGTTGGGGTGTGTGCAGGAGGCAATCAATTGATGTGTCTCTCATATCAGTGTTTCTCTCTCTTCTTCCCTCCCTCCCTCCTTCCTTTCCACTCTCTCTCTAAAAATCAATGGGAAAAATATCCTTCAGTGAGGATACTTGTTTGCTGAGGGACCCAAGGTTCAGCACAACTTGGTGACCACCCTGAGTGCCCTCCCATGGGCCCTAGAGACTCTGGGATGGGCATCTAGGAGTCAGTCCTGACTCAAGTTTAGAAAGTTTCCTTCTACATCCATTGCGTCCCTCAACCTCAGAAGAGCTTCTGCAATGGGAAGGTAAATCCTTAGTTGTATATTCGCAGATGAAGGCAGATGCTTAAGGGGCCAAGGGATGGGTAGATTTTCAGATGGGCAGGTTTCCTTCCATGGGGTCCCAGGAGATGAGGCTAAAGGGGCCCTCAGTCCCCTCTCCCTGTATGCCTGGGCCTCTGAGGCCTGCACCCTAGCATCTTCAAGGTTAGGGATCATTTCAGGGTTGGGGATCATCTTCAGGCTTGGGGACATAGCACTGAGCAGGCCCTAACTCGGATCCAAGCAGTTCGTGGGAGCTCCTGATGATGCTGAGTCTGTATTGGGAGCAGTTATCTTCCCAGCTTTTCAAATCCCAGTGGTGGTGCAGATGGAGGAGGAGCAGAGATTTTACATCAAGGAGAGAAAAAGAGAGAAAATTTAACATTTAACAGGCACCAGCTAGATGTTTGTTTAATTCACTTCATAGAGTTTAATCCTTAAAATAAGCCTGAGAGATCATTAGCCCCATTTTACAGACAAGAAAATCGTACTGTACTGTGACTCTTAACCTGCTTTTCCCATCACATTGTGGGTTCTCCAAGGGTAGAGACAGAGCCCTCTGTTTCCCAGTTTCCGGTTTCACACGGCATGTCACAGGCATGTCATTGGGACTAAATAGAAATTCAGCGACTGAATGAATAAATAGCAGGCCTACCTAAAACTACTTATTGAGAGGATTCATATCCGGGTCTGGAAGGGAGGTCAGGGGACTGAAGGGCTGCTTCTCGTCCCTTAGGCTTGGGGTGGCTTGCAGGTGGCTTGCGGGAGGTGATCTCATACTGCGTCCTCCTTCGGGGTCCCGGGCAGGAAAACATGTGCTCCTGGGGTCTCTTTCATGGCACCTCATGGCTTGTCCTGTGCTTTCCAGGCTTCATCACAGGGAAGCAGCAGCGCAGTGGGGCGTGTGTGTGAAATGTGCTTTTCTGCACTGAGATTCCCCCGGAGGCAGCTGGTGAGAGGAGCGTGCAGCCTTCAGGGGACCCCCGATGTCTTTATTTTCATAAAGCTGTCACTTGTGGTCACTTTCACACGAAAGCAATCTTGTGGGTACAGAGGGGGAAAATAAACCCGCACTGAAAGCAGAGAATAATTCCCGCAAAGATGCAGCCGAACGGAGGACAGAGTTGAGGTCATTTAAACGGGCACCTGGGGAGTCAGCAGGAGCCCGTTAACAGGAGCCACAGGTTAGTACGGTTTTTCTTTTCCCACTATTCCCCGATATTTTCTATTTGAAAAGAGTCTTTTAAGCAGCAGGGTGGAGAATTCCTCAGGGCCTGGGCTAGGGGAAAGGTGTCCTTTGGCTTCCCGTTGAGGTGATAGCTGTTTGGCTTCCTGTCCTTCCTGTGCAAGTGAGACCCTCAGGATGGATCCACGGGTGGGGGTGGCAGGTGGGAGGCGGGAGTGAGTTGGGACTTGCTCT
>NW_006290441.1:834306-850716 GCF_000327345.1 Myotis davidii
GGAGTCCGGAGTGGGTTGTCCTTCCTGCCCTGTCGAATTCCTTGGGCACCCCAGGCAGGAGGTGGGCACGGGGAGAAGGTCCTCTGTGACCCAGCCCATTGGACAGAGCAGCCCGTTAACAGGAGCCACAGGTTAGTACGGTTTTTCTTTTCCCACTATTCCCCGATATTTTCTATTTGAAAAGAGTCTTTTAAGCAGCAGGGTGGACGAGGGCATAGTAGACATAGGGGGGAAAATTGAAAATGTCATTTAAAAATGGCTATTCGATTCTTTTTTACCTCAATAGACAGATGGCTGCCTCACCTTTTGCCCATGGCCAGGAGCAAGAGCCTGATGGGTCTGCGAGGAGAGCAGTGATTTTATTTTTCTTTTCATTCCGAGCAGATTGTGTAGCCCTGGAGGTGTTGGGGACCAGTGGAATGAAACTCTGGGCTGGGAAACTAATTATGCCGCCCTGCATGGCTGAGCTAGTTAATACCAAACTGTCACCAGGCTGATTCTTCCCTGGGGCAGAAAAGCTTCCCAAACTCCTCATCTCTCTCTCTTTGCCTAGGGAGAGGAGGCCTTTGGGTTCTGCTGGTTTGAGAGAACAGGAGCAAAATCCAGGAAGCTTCTGGAAGCTCTGAAATGGCCTCTGATACAAAGCAGCCCTGCCTCCTCCAGCTCAGATGAGGCGCTGACTTTCAGAGTCAGATCCACTGGGTTCAAATCCAGGGGCTGCCACTCACTGGTATGAGGTCGCTGGAGGCTGCCCAGAGTACCTGAGACTGGAAATGGAGTGCTTGTCCACCCTGTCCCTCCCCACTCCCCAGCAGGGTGGGCTCAACAATGTGTCCCTTGAATAGTAAGCCTGCCTCATTCTACTCATCCTTAAAAGGAGACCCAGCCAGGTGGAGGGCATGGTCAGCATGATGTCACTTATGGAGACCACATATGACAATGGTTACTCAGAAATTCAATTATGCTTTTAAATGGATTTTTAACTTCTTAATCAAACCAATACACATCTGTGAAAAATGGATACATAAATATGAGTAAGGCATATTTATTCCATCTGTAGATAATAAAGTTGTTATGCTTTGCAACGATTCTCACTCCAGTACTTTCTGCTCCCTCCCCACAGCTAGCCAGGCATCTCCAACTCTCCAACAGCACTGGATCTAATAAAATTCATGGGTCTTTTGAAGGACAGAAAAAGAATTTTAAACATTGGTGGAAGCATTTAAAAATATAGCCTTTGTGACAACGAGAACATCATGACTATTCAGCTTGTGCACAATCTCAAGCAATTAGGCAGATGTGTACTTCCAGGGAGGGTGTTACCCTGATGGCTGAGGGCAGTAGTGCTGCTATCATTTTGAAGCCAGATTTCCCTGGTGCCTTTGGGGTCTGATTTCAGGGAAATTTGGGGGTGAAGTCTCAGAGACATCCTATTTCCTTCCCCCACCTTTGCCAGGCCACATGTGCCTTGCCTACATCCATATACCCAGACTTTAGCTCAGATCTTGCCAAATCTCCCGAGAGAGGACTCCCTGGTTCTGAAAGCTGAGGTGGCAGCTCATGTAGAGGGGCAGCAAGGCAGCCTGCTCCAGCCGGGAGGACGGCTGTTACCAGCGGAAAGAGTTGATGGAAGACACGGCTTAGAACTGTGCCCTGTCAAAGGAGACTTGGGATCCCCCAGGACTTTCTTCTGACTTTTCAGGAGAACCAGAGTTTTAGCAACTACAGGGTGAGGCAAAAGTAGGGTTACTGTTGTGAGTACACAAAACACAGAGTTTGTTCTTCTTATGGTTTATTAATGATTGTATTATCTTCTATGCAAACAACTGTAAACCTACTT
The DNA here is from genome assembly GCF_000327345.1 of Myotis davidii. Classification (NCBI taxonomy): domain Eukaryota; kingdom Metazoa; phylum Chordata; class Mammalia; order Chiroptera; family Vespertilionidae; genus Myotis; species Myotis davidii. Next base: position 836,147 of record NW_006290441.1, read on the forward strand.
TTGCCCCACCCTGTATGTATCTCCAGGTATTCTGGGACAACTGAGTTCCAAGTATTCTGATCTGTTGTCTCCAGAGACCATCTAAAGGAATCATAACTTCTAGTATTTCTAAAGTTTACTACTCATGTTGATCCCTGTACCTGGAAGCGCAGTGCAAGGCCTTTGCCAGACCCCATGCCCCTTATTTTGAATTTAGACAATATGGTCACTTGAAGTAAGCAGAGCACTGGTACATGGAGCCAGCTGTTCCCAAAATGATTTTTTCCCCTGCAAATCACATGGGGTTAGGAGAGGCATTTCAGGAATGGTAGTGTGAGGAACTCAGTGGATGCTCTCCCCGGTTAAAAACAACAACACAAAAACTGGTGAAAATTATTTTTAAAACCCAACCATTTAAAGTCTCTGGAAGTTGTTATAAGAGCATACATGAACTGGAGAAACACTTACTCAAGGAAATCTAAATCTCAATAAGAACAGCTGTAATCTGTGGCTTTGGAGCCATGACCTGCTCCTTCCCTGGGCCCCACCTCAAAGAAACAGAAGCTGTTCTCTGGGCAGATATAGTTAAGAAAACAGATCAGGAAATATCATGAAATCTGGAGAAAAGAGATAAACTGATGTAAAAACGAATGACATAAGACATACAGTATTGTTGGGTCTGTAACAGAAAAATAATATTAGAGGCACAAAAATGGGGAGGAGAGATATAACTCACCAAATTAAGTTAATGGATTTGGGTGTGTTACCATGTATGTTGTAAACTTTAGAATAGCCACTAAAAAATAACTCAAGAAATGTAGTTAAAAATCATTAAAAAATTAAAATGTTGTACAATATTCACTTAATGCCCCAAAAAGCAGGAAAGAAAGAAAAGAGAAACAACAACAAAAATAGATGAGATCTATAAAAAACAAAAAGTAAAATTGCAGGTGTAAATCCAACTATATCAATAATATTATTACATGTGACTGCATTAAGCTCTCCAGTCAAAATGTAAATGATCAGACTGGATGTAAACACAAGGTGCAGCTACATCAGGTCTACAGGAGACTCACTGTTAATTCAAAGTACAAACTGCTTGAAAGGGAGAGGATGAGTAAAGATACAACCATAAGGAACATCCAGTGACTATATTAATATCAGACAAAATAGCTTTTAAAGTAAAAAACACGTTACTAAAGAAAAATAAATACTAGTAAAAGGGCCAACCCACCAACAATATATAGCAATTATAAACACAGATGCACCTAACAGCAGAGTTTCAAAATACACAAAGCAAAAAAGGAAAGAATTGAAGGGAAAAATAGACAATTCAACAGTTATAGTGGGATGACTTCAATGCCTCCTTAAAATAATGAGTAGAACAATTAGGCAGAAGTACAACAAGGATGTAGAAGACTTGAACAAAGCTATAAACCAACAAGACCTAACATATCTATAAAACAATCCACTCAACAAAAATAGAACACACATTTTTCTCAAGTACATATGAAACATTCTCTACAGTAGACCATATGCTTGGTCATAAAACAAGCCTCAGTAAATTTATAAGGACTGAGTTCATGGAATTAAATAGGGAACAAATAAGAGAAGAGTATCTGGAGAATTCACAAATAATGTGGAAATTAAACAAAATACTCTTAAATAATGAGTTACAGAAGAGATCAAAAGGGAAATTAGCAGTTGTACCCTTACCTCACTCCATACATAAAAACTAACTCAAAATGGATTATAGACCTAACTGAAAGAGCTAAAACTAAAACATTCATATAAGAAAACAGTCATAAGTCTTTATGACCTTGGGTTAGGCAAAGGCTCCTTGGATATGACACCAAAAGCACAAGTGATAAAAGAAAAAGATAAATTGAACATAATCAAAATGAAAAGGTTTTATGCACCAAAGGTCACTATCAAGTGAGTGAAATGGTAATCCATAGAATTGGAGAACTTATTTAGAGATCATATATCTGTTAAGTGATTAATTTTAAAATATGAAAATCTTATAACAATTAAAATGTAATAAATAACCCAACTGAAAAATGGGCAAAGTGTGTCTGAATAGCATTTCCCCAAAGAAGATATACAGACCTTCAATAAGCACATGAAAAGATGATTAACATAATTATGCAGGAAATGCAAATCAAAACCACGAGATATGACTTCACACCCACTAGGGTGGCTTTAATAAAAAACACAGATAATAATGAGTATTGGTGAGGTTGTGGAGACATTGGAATCCTCATACATTGCTGGTGGGAAATAAAATGGTGCAATCACTTTGGAACCAGTTTGGGAATTCTCCAAATTTTTAAATTTAGAGTTACAATCTGACCCAGTAATTTCACTTCCAGGTATATACCCAAGGTAATTAAAACACATGTCCACACAAAAACTTACATATGAATGTTCATAGCACTATTATTCAGAACAGGCAAAAATGGAAACATTCTAAATGTCTATCAACTGATGAATGGTAAACAAAATATGGTATATCTATGCAATGAAATATTATTCAGGCAGAAAGGTAATGAAGTACTGATACATGCTACAACATGGGTAAACTTTGAAAACATGCTAAGTGTAAGAAGACAGATACAAAAGACTACCTAGTGTATCATTTGATATATATGAATAGGCAAATTTATAGAGACAGAAAGTAGATTTGTGTTTGCCTAGGGATGTGGGTGGGAGTAGAAAATGGGGGGTGGCTACTAATGGGTATGGTTTCTTGTGGGAATGACAAATATAGTCTAAAATTAGATTGTGGTAATGGATACACACAGGTCTGTGAGTACCCTAAATACAATTGAATTGTACCCTTTAAGTGGGCCAATGGAATGGTATGCGGGTTATATATTAACTAGAGGTCTGATGCACGAAATTCGTGCAGGAGTAGGCCTGCCTTCCCCCAGCTGCCGGCCCCTGCTTCCCTCTTGCACCTGGGACCTAGGCTTCCCTCGTAGCCCCAGCTTTGTCTGGAAGGTCGTTCAGAAGGTTGTTCGGAAGGATGGCTGGGCTGATTAGCATATTACCCTTTTATTATTGTAGATAAAACTGTTGAAAATTACATAGGGTTATTAAATGTTAAGATCTGATTTAGGCTAGTGTTTTCCCAGTGTTGGTGCATGGAGGAGAGTTTTTCTTCATGTAAGATTTATTTCTGGAATGAGATTCACTAAAAGGTCGTTCAGAAGGTTGTTCGGAAGGATGGCTGGGCTGATTAGCATATTACCCTTTTATTATTGTAGATAAAACTGTTGAAAATTACATAGGGTTATTAAATGTTAAGATCTGATTTAGGCTAGTGTTTTCCCAGTGTTGGTGTGTGGAGGAGAGTTTTTCTTCATGTAAGATTTATTTCTGGAATGAGATTCACCTGGAGAGGAACTACAGGTGAACTGTGGCCATTTGGACCTGACACTCCTTTAAGAACTGCGCTCTCTTCTCTCTCTTACATGCAGACACACACACACACAGAGTCTGGTGCAGAATGAAAACTACTTTCAGTTATAAAAAGGAGTATTTACTATGTTTGTCTTCTAGCAAAACAGAGAGGAGCTGAGAAGCAATAGGAAAACACCTTTTTTTGAAAAATTCTACCACCCCCCATAGTACAAACGTGAGGACCAGCTCTTTGAAAACCCACAAGCAGCACAGGGAAATCATGTTCCCGTGAGCATGGGGCTCTTCTTTGAAATCTTATCCCCAGAACTCAAGAGTGCATTTGAAAAAGCCTGGAAATTTTTAGAAGGTAAAATTCACTTACAGTATCTTCTGGAGATTGTAGGAAAAAAAAAAAATCAGGTGTGGTCCAGTTACATAAATATCTCACTGGTATTTTGAGATATTGCATGTGGAGAAAAGGGAACAAAATTCCTTGCACACCTTAGAACCCTTTTGTGAGCATCAGTGTGATTCCAGGGAAGAAAGGCCAAGCTTCACGGTGCCTTTCAGAAATTTGGAAATATTGAAGATATATTTTTGATTAAATGAAAAACTGGGTTTCTTGAAAAAAAAAAAGAAATTTGGAAAATTGAGGGATGGATTTGGAATGCACTGTTCATGCCACAGATATTTTAGCTCATGAGCTGACAAAGATGAAAGCATCCCTTGTGATCCTCTGGTCCAGGGACTGCAAATTCAAATGCCAGGCAGGTAAATTAAATGGCTGATAAGGGCTTGTTACAATATAACAGGGGACATTTGGGGTGACAGAGAAATGGACACTGTATCTCCTGCCTAGAGGTGGCTGTAGTGGACATATTGAAAGAGAGCTTGGGTGACCCTTGTTCTGGTCTGACTCCTGACATTATATACACAAAGGGGTGATGAGAGGCCTTGAAAAGGAAATGACTTCATAGGGTACTGTGTCTGCTTTTTGCACAGTGGAGCTACATGAAAAAAATTCCAGGATGGGTCTCAGACTTCCTTGGAAATGCGCCCCTCTCCTGCCTCTGGCATTTCAACGAGTCGGGGCTCCCAAATGTGCTTTGGAGAGTGGTAGAGTTTTTACGTGCAGAATGTTCCCACCGTCTCTCACTTTTCTGGCTTCCTAAGAAAGAACCGTGATGTATATTCTGTTTCTGAATTCAATGTTGTTTTGAGCTTGTTCCTGCCTCAGGATGTGTGCTATGTGCCCGTAAGGGGAGGGAGCATGGTTCCTCCACAGAGCCATGGTAGGAACTTGGGGGAGGGAGCCCCTTTTTTGGCTCAAGGTACCTTTTGGCCTTGGAAAGTGGAAGACAGAAGTGGGAAGAATTAATGGCTCCACATTAACTAGAAAGCTCCGTTCATTTCCTTGCAGGAACAGCATGTCAATATGTTTTTGTCTGGTGGACAATGTGTGGGAAACAACTTTGATTTTTTTTTCCCTTTGTAACTGTGCATGCAATTTCTTAGCATTTTACTTCCGGTAATTGATTAAAGCTTTCCTGTCTCTTTAGTCATTAAATAGTAAAATGCCTGCTGGAGATGAATTGATGGTATTTCTAGGGGCTTGATTAGAGAAATAGGAGTCTCCTTAACTGGTGGAAAAGTTTGTTTTGATCTGTGCTGAATAGACTTTAGTAGCTAATGTTTACTGAGTATTTACTATGTGCCAGGTACCATGCGAGGTGGTGTATACAAATTATCTCACTTTATCTTCACAGAAACAGTCTGCGGTAGGTACTTTCATTATCCTCATTTTCTGATATTAAAATTGAGGCTCACAAGCATTAAGTAATGTATCCAGGGTCACTTATTTGGCACGTGGTGGGAAAGGAATTGACTTCATGTGGCCAGACAATAGAGTCTGAACCCTTGACAATTGACCGTTTTTCTTCAAAATGAGAACTTTTACATCCTAATGTAATCACAGGTGGATGTTGGCTTTCATGATTATAGGTGTGTTTTCAGGAACTCAAACCTCATAACTGGTGTGTTTTGGACCTTTCAAAGAGCATGTGTATGGCTGGGCCCATCTGTATGGCTGGGCTTAATGTATTTCTGTCCAGCACTAAAGAGAATGTACTTCCATCACTGTCTTAGCCTCCTTTGACCCCCTACCTTCACCCAGAAAGGAGCATTTCCATAAAGTTGTTTTAAAATGACAGCAGTATGCCCTGGGGGACCGCATTCCTGTGGTTGAAAATGTAAGCGAGAAAGAGAACATTTAGGCTGCCAGGGCCTCCTTCCCCACTCGCCTATAAAGCAGAAAGGGAATGTTTGGAATAATTTTCAGTTTCCAATGAGGAGCCTGAGAGACACGGATGAGAAAGAACTCCATGAGGTCCGTGCAATTCAGTCAACCATGGGCCAAGCACTGCACTAGATGCTTTACATACAGATCTCAGTCAGTCCTCGTAATAACCTTGTTGAGTTGACATCCCTGTTTCACCAATGAGGAACTAGAGATTTCGGAGGCAAGTTGGGGGTTGATATCCCACTAGCATATGCCAGGTGCACTGGTACAGCAGAACAGCCAGGGCCCTTCTGATTGGCTGGCACCTATTTTATTTAGAGTAAAGACAGTTAACTGCAGTACTATCAAACTTCAGTGGCTTTGACTAGTAAAAATGTATTCCTTACTTAGCCAATGACCAGGTTAGGGTGAGCCAGACATTCCTGCCATCCAAGGATACTGGCTCAGCCTTGAAGCCTCCTGCTTGACCCTCTACATGTAGATGACAGACAGGAAGAGAAAGGACCTGAGAACCTTCCAGGGAGGTTTTTATGGGCCAGGACTAGAAGTGGAGCACATAATTGCCACCATATTTTAAGGGCAGGAACTTAGTCATGTGGCACCCCCTATCTACAAGGGAAGCTGGGAAATGTAGTCTGGCTGATTGCCCAGGAGGAAAGGAAATGAGTTTTAGTGAACACATAGCAGTCTCTGCCACATGAGCACGCTCTACTGGTTGTTGTCTATTGGAGTTCTAGGCTAACTCACAAAGCCAGCATACGTGACCTCAGATCTGGATGCTCTGCAGTCTCTCTCATTTTCCTCGCAGCGGTTCTCAACCTGTGGGTCGCCAACAATGAAAATACATCCTGCATATCAGATATTTACATTACGATTCATAACAGTAGCAAAATTACAGTTATTAAATAGCAATGAAAATAATTTTATGGTTGGGGGTCACCACAACATGAGGAACTGTATTAAAGGTTCGCGGCATTAGGAAGGTTGAGAACCATAATGCCTGGATCAAATTCTGTGGGTGCTGCATGTGACCATGTGGTCTTTACCTTCTTGGGTCACGTCATGTAGATGCCCTCCCTGTGCCCTGCCCTGCACTATTTGGGCTGTGGATCTAAGAATAGGTTTTTGGGAATTTGGGGGAGCAGCCAACTCAGGTCAGGTCTTTGAAGCTCCCAGCTTATGTGGTGCTCAGTGGCTATACTGGGAGTGAGAGACGATGGACCGACTGTGTCACTCAAACTGTGCCACTCTACCCAGCTGAGCTCGGACTGTCATTAGTATTCAGCAAGGCTCTGAGTTTTGTCCGAATCAGCTGTTTAGGGATGAAAAAAACAACAACAAAACTGCTGAATGCCTCTCTTGGTTGAAGCTCCTATGAGTGTCCATGTTGATCGGACAGCAAAAGGGGAGCCATGGTATAGTGTTTTCCTTGGGAGCATAGTTAGGAGTCATTTTCAGCAATGTAGCTACATGTTACAATGCTCTTGGAATGTGGGCATCTCCTATCTTTGGCAAAGGGCATGGCTTGCTCCTCTTCAGAGCTCCAGACCTGCTTATTCGAAGGAGCCAGAAGGCACTATTGGTTTCCTAAGTGTGCTTGTCCCCTGAAAAAAATGCTGGATTAACCATCTCTTGCCACATTTTTACACTGGTCCTTAACAGGAGTCTCAAGTTGCAAAGGGACTCTCTTCCTTCAAGCCTCTCTCTCCACTCTTATGGGGACTCTCAGGAGAGGGGCGCACACTAAACATCAGGTTCAAACACTTTATCCCTTTACTCAGGGCTTCGGCATCACTTCCTAGTCTCTTACCACTTGGGAAGGTGATTCCACACATGCATTCCTCCCAAAACAAAGGCTTGGTGTACCGTGCCAGTGTTGACCGCAGTCACTGTGGTCACTGGTGTAGCAGATCCCACTTCCTCAGGCCTGGGCAGAAACAGGCCTTGGAAGTAAAGAGTTCTAATGGGCACTGCCTGTTGATGGTGATTAAGTGGGCACTGAGAATTTCCCTAGTTCCAGGTGTCGGGGAGTTTGAGACAAATAACATCTGTTCTCATCTAAAGGGAGAGTGGCAAAGTACAAATCATAAGTCACTCTCAATAAATCCTGGAGCTGGGGTTTGAGATCAAGAGTGCAATCTGTTTGCCCAAGTGCATAGGGTATTTGCAGTATTTTCGTTGAATATCGAAAACAGAATTAAATTTCTCCAGAGCCCAGAGCTGACCCATTATTGCTAAACCTGGCATCTGCCTGATCCAGGGAGAGAATTCATAGACAGAGGTAAGAATTGACTCACTTGGCCAGGAATCAAGGCATAACTAACCTCCCTCCCTCCCTCCCTCCCTCCCTCCATCTACCCATCCATGCATCCACTGACTTGGTCAACAGACAGTGCCAGATTCTATGCTAGGGAGATGTAGTGCCTGCCTACAGGTTCGTAGGCCTATATGGGTGGAGACATGGACAGATGTAACCCAGTCCCCAGGTAGAATGTGATAAGTGCCATACAAGAGGGACCAACAGGAATGTGTGATGGAAGATCAGCAGTGAGTGGACTCTCTTCCAGGTGAGCAGATGTGTGAGTAGGTTTGGAAGTTTTCATGGAGAAAGGGGTATCTGAGCGGATCTCTGAAAGATGGGTTGGATTTTAACTACAAAAGGTTGGGGAAATGGGTTAGGAGCCTCAAGGCTCCTGTATATATAAAGGTGTGGAAGTTAGGAATGAAGATGGAGATCTGTGAAATGCCTCACCTATAATCAGTTAGTGCCACTCTCAGTGAATCAGGGGAAAGGCTTTCTCCTTCTAGCCCTCTCCTTCACCTCAGATTTCAGCATTTTGGGTCCATATTAATCTTTGGGATCGTGAAGAGGTCTTTGAAATGGGAGGGGAGGGGGAAGGGCAAGAGTTGGTGTGGCTTCACCTTGCCTTCACCAGCCACAGACTTTTCCCTCCTCTTTCATTGTGAGCACCTACCAGGGAAAGTCAAGGGGACATTGCCCATTACTTTTCCTTATTCCAGGTTGGTTTGATGTTGACTGGCCTTACTTCGCTAGGATAAAACTTCTGGAACAGAATTTGTGAGGACTTTAGATTTTAAAATCCCAGCTTTCCCACTTTAGACTATTTCCCCAGTGTGACTGTGGGTAGTCCTGCAGGGCTGGGTCTGAAGCTCCGGTTCAGAGAGTAGGCTGAGCACCAGGGAGCTCCTTTCTAGACTCCGGCTTAGGTGTAGTTGCTGCTCGTTCCCCTCTCACAGAGAAGCTGGAAGTCCCAACAGCCCCCTCTCGCAGCTCTCCTTGATCTGGCCTATAACTCATTCTTCAGAGGCAAGCCTGCTTGGCTGATAGGGTCCGTCTACCTGGCATAGTGACTTGGGCATCATGGTGTTTCCAGCCAGTGTTCATCCCTCTGGAATGTTGTCCCCCCCAAGTTACATGTCTCAAGTTATATCCAAGTTTTCTCATCTTTAGGGGGTGAGGCAAGGGAGGTTGGTACTCAAAACTTTGTGCCACTGATAATGGCATTTGGCAGTGTCCAATCAAAGCAGATCCTGGCTACAGCACTTTCTAGCAGGGAGCTAGAGACCTCCTAAAGTGATGGACAGTAACTGTTTAGTTGCTGGTTCTTGAGGGAGGTTGGAGTACTGAGGGAGGGGCCAGGATAGTGGGTGGTAGTGGTGGGAGATTATCTCTGAAGTGGCTCAGGACAGTCACTTTTTACCAAATGGTAAGACGCTGTTTTAGTATTTTAAGAACTGATATGGTGAGACCAGTCTATGCCAGCTAAATGCCAACCCTGAAACACGTCATCTTATCAACCTCACCCTGACTATTTATAGCCCAAACAGAAAGGTCCCGGTTGGCTTCCGCTTGTCAATCAGGGAAGATCTTACCATTGGGACTTGGAGGAGGCTGAGCCTGTGTCTTATGGATAGTGGGCCCTGAACAAGCATAATTTCCTATCTTCTAACAATAATTTAAACCTGTGATTTTCAACTATTTTCATTACATGGCTCCTTTATGCTCTTAAGAATTATTGAAGGCCCAAAGAGCTTTTGTTCATGTAAGTTACATCTATCAATATTTACCACATTATAAATTTAAGCAGAAACATTTAAAAATAATTATTAATTTATTTGCCGATGACAATAATAAACCCAATTATATTTCAACATAAATAACATTTTTTTAAATGAAAAAAAGCTATAGTTTCTAAAACAAAACATACTTTATAGAGATGAGTTGCACTGTTTTGTATTTTCTCACAAATATCTTTAATGCCTGGCCTGGTACTGGATTCTCACATCTGCTTCTGCGTTCACTCTGCTGCAGTATATGTTATTGTGCTTGAAGTATAAGAACATTGTTCGCATGGATATGTAGATGGGAAAGGGGGGAGTAATTTTAATAGGATTTTCAGATAATTGTGATATTCTCCTTTGAGGCTATGCCCAAACTGGACCAACAGTAAGTTTGTAGAGGCTAGTTGCCATGTGGAATATGAAACTGTACCAATACACTTTTGTACCTCTTACATTAAAATCCCCTGATCTGTCTTGTACTTTTATACTTGTATCTTCTACTGCAGCATGATTCTGTAACACTTTCACTGTGCGTTTGGAAAAGATAGGTTCACTGAATTATGGGATCTAAATGTTGATACGTTTTACCACCCAGTATCAATAATTACCTTTATGAATATTACTGGGGATCTCATCAGAAGTCTATGGGGAAGATATTAAGCTCCTAGTGGTGGATGCAAGTTTTCCAAAATTCGAATTTTGGCTTAAGAGCTTACATTTTATCATTGGGATAAATACTCTCAGGAATGTCTCTTGAATTGACAAGCTCAGGTATTGTTTTTTATGATAAAAGTCTGACAGATTCCTGACTTCGAATAACTGTGGTCTGTCAGTCAGTTGCTCTTTCAAGTAAAAGAGAATGTTCCATGAAAAAAGTGGCCAGTTCAGCTCGCATGTCAAACACACAAGTGCTTTTTCTCGAGACGACCATCACTCTTCAGTCTGCAGAAGTGCTTTCTGGGTGTGTTTGTTTACAGAATAATAGGAATAGTTGACTCGATGGCTCACTGGTTTTGCTTGTTTGTACTCCAACTCCCCAGGCATCTCAAGGAGAAACGACTCTCTGGGTGCTTCACTCTACACAGGCCTCCCGCCTGCCTGTATGGTCAGTGCTCCTGGGCACAGTGCCCGCCCATTCACGGCCACGTGAGATGCCTGGAGAACAGGAACCGCTCCTCTCGTGGCGTCTGCCATCATTTCCATCCGTCAGTAACCTGATATCTCCAAGGTCCATGTTTACTTTGATGGATCTTCTTAAGAGTGTAAAATACAAGCTGTCCCCTTGTGTTTATGTTGTTTTCTTTCCTGGACATAACTTCCTGGCTCAGCACAGTGTCTACCCTTGAGCTTCCTGTCCCTCACTGTTGGAAGGACACTTTGCTTTAATTTTATTGCCTCTGGCCACTTGTCCTGCCTTTTGGAACCAAGTTCCTGGAATTCAGAGGCCACTTCTCCTACTGTCCCTTTTTGCTCCTCTATGTGTGTCCTCTCTTCTCCTCTCTGCCTGATTATACTCTTCAAAGCGTAAACGGTGTCTAGCCAGCCAGCGCACGATGCCGCTTCTTTGTGAATTCTTATGTCCTCAGGAGAATTCGGTTCATCTCGATTTCATTGTGTGACCCCGTGCTTTTGTTTTGTGGAGAGATAGCTTGCCCCAGGCCAAAATTCTCTTACATGGGTCCTATATGGGATGCCAAGACCATATACTCCTTGGAGACTGGACTAGGCCTTGGACAACTTTATTTCTCTGTCCTGGTCCCGCTAATACCTGGCACATTGTGAGGATTCAACCACCACTGACTGATAGTGTGTAAGTTGCCAGTTTGGTTTGGGCTTTGCTAAAGGAGCTGAAGATTCCAGCATTTTCCATTGCCACACGTGGTGTGTCCCCTTCTGAAGGTCTGCATTTGAATGAGCAACATCTCAATGGACCTCTGGTCTTTGGATGTTCTGCCTTTGGGGAATGAGATGTAAATGTGTCCTTTGCTGGTGCCAGGTGGAGAGGAATTTAGTAGCTACAACCTTTTTCATTTATTGATTAAATTCAGCTTTCATGTGTTCTTCAGCCAAAAAAACAGAGCTAGCAACCTTTTCACCCTCTGAATTTTATTTTGGCCCATGGATTCTGATAGTGTGCATTTAGTTATTCATTCCAAATATGCTAATGGAGCACCTGCTATGGACTAGGCACTGTGTGGAGGATGCAGAGGCATGGAGTAGGTCATCATCTATCAGGGGAGGTGACATATGCACACAGAGAATGAGCATCCAGGAGGACAATGCCAGGAAAAAGAACCCAAGAAATGCATAGCGGAATTGGCTGCATCTTCCCTGCCCACTCATCGGGTGGGAGGCCCATATCTCAAGCCTGGGTCTGTGTTGGTTTGGAAAAGTTTTCTCATATAGTGACAAATTGAGCGCAACTTCTCAGTAAAGAACTGGAAAGTAGCATGTCTTCCCTGGCCCTCACGGCGTTCTCAGAAAAGCAAGCGAACGTCCCTTCTGAGGCGTGGGCAGGCAGGACTTAAAGAGAGGCCAGTGCCTTTCAGGTTGGGATATAAGTTAACATGGGGGATGAGATGGCTCAGGTTATCCCAGACCCTTACCCCTGCAGGCCCATGGTGGCTGATTTGCAGAAGGTGTGTGTTTGGGATGAGGGTGGGGGAGGTAGTGCGGGTACAGCTGATGGGTGTGTGTGTGTCTGTTCTCCACTTAGCAGCCAGGGGAGTCTTGTAAAAACACAGTGCCCTGATGCACTCTTCTTAAAGTGCTGTAATGGTTATTCATTGTACGAAGAATAAATTGTACCTCCTTTAACAGGGCCTGTAAGGCTGTATCAGTGAGTTTCTGCTAGGCTGGGCTGTAGCAACATCGCAAAGGCTTTCATCCCCAAAGCTGTATTTGTCACCTACATGGAGTGTCAGCCCTGCTTCACAGGCCTTCTTAATGCCGGGATCGGGGCTGAGAGAGTAACCATGGCTGAGCATCGTACTGGTTCTCAGAGCTTCAGTTCGAGGTGCTGGACATCACTTCTGCTCACATCCATGCCCCTGGCCCATGCAGGTGAGACAGCCACTCCCTGTGGGGCCAGACATGTAGTCCCCAGTGCATGGCACTGCAGGTCACAGGGAAATAGATGAGCACGTTTCACCCCTTTACAGGAAGAGCAATAGCACACTCCCCCTCTGCCCGTCCCCCCCTCCCCCATGGCCCTTTGCTCCCTGGTCCTGCCCCTGCCCCGTCCTCCTCTCCGCCACTCTCTCGGGCCTCTCACTCTGCTCTGGCTCCATCAGCGGTTCCTCAAACACAGAGTACTTCCCGCCTCAGGGCCTCTGCCCAGAATGCCTGGTTCTTTGCCAGGCTCCTCGTCACTTCATTCAGTCCCCTGCCCAGATCTCAGCTCCTCAGAGACGCCTCTCCTGACAGCTCCCCTCCTCTTTGCCCCTGCCTCTGCTTTGCTTTCCTTTGTACACACACAGCCACCTGAGATATGTGATCTATCTGCTCATTTGTTGTCTTTCTCCTCCAGTAGACTTCGCTGTCATGAGGGCAGGGACTTGGTCCTGTTCTTCTTGGCATCTCTTGTACTGCCTGTCGGACATTTGGTGGACTTTCAATTATACATGTGGAGTGAACAGGTGCTCACCCATAGGATGATCAAGTCTGTCCCAAAGCAGACATGCTTCTTGCCTATGGGGGCCCAGGGTAGCAGCCTCTTTGGGAATAAGCACAAGACTCCAACCAGCCTGGATGCTCCTGTCCTGCCGAGCATGCAACAGCCACATGCACCCTTTTTAGGCCCCTGTATGGGGACTTCCCCTTCATCTGCTAGTCTACCCAGGGGGGTTAGATGGATCAGGTCATTATAAAGCATCCAATCAGCAGCAGCCCCTGTTGAATTAACAAGAAGCTGCCCCTTCTGCATCGCTGTTCAGTGTGATGGCAGTAGATGACCTCAGCTTGCGGCTGGATTGGTGTGTGTGTGGGGGAGAGGCTGGCTCTCCCCCCAATACACACCCAGTGGGTGAGTTTTAGCTGGGGTCACAGCTGCTCCTGTCTCTGCTTGCATCACTGTTCAGATCCAAAGTAGCAGGGAAGTCAGCAGCCATTACAGATGGGCAAGGAAAACAGAGAATCCTGGGGGCACCCCCAGAAGGCATGAATTACACATGACCAGCACCTGGCTCCATTTAGAGCCCATTTGCACCCAGATGAAAAATGAACTTGTCACATCAGTCAGATCCAGTGGGACTCACCGGGTCTCTGAATCCAGGGAACAGCCAGAAAGCCAGGCCCACCTGGGTCCTGCCTCTTGCCCTGTATCTGCTCCCTCTGCCCTGTGCTCATACTCACGCAGCATCAGTGTAGGCTGTGCTCCCCATGCCCCCACCCCCAGCTCGGCCCCACCCCTCAGGCCTCAGGGCACTTCTGTCCTGTGTCTGAACAGTTTAGGAAAGATGAGGCCTTCCCAGCTGTGGCAACTGGAGCTCAGCAAGCCTGCTTCTCTTGGGACACCAGCAAATAGACTAAGCTCATGTAGCACATCAATTGCCCTCATCAACACACTCACTGTCTCTCTCTCCAAGGACCACAGGAAGCTGCAAAGCAGGCTTCAGGGTGGCACCAAACCTTGGTATCCTTTTGCTGGGATGGCCTTGTGCTGGAGGAGGGGAAAGGTCACAGAGGCCCCAGTGTGACCTTTTCAATGTGATTGTCCCGCCCAGTGTCGGATGGAAGTAAGTCCTGGTCCTGTGTTCATAGACTTGGAGATGTTTGTCAGCATGTAGAGAGGCACTCACCCTGG
>NW_006290441.1:850800-868322 GCF_000327345.1 Myotis davidii
AGCTCTGATATTGATGATTGTAGGTGGGGACAGGGCTGATGGACACTGGAACATGTTGGTGTGGCCATATGGGCCGTCCTGATCAGTATCTCTTTGGATTGGTTTGTTTGGTGTTCTGTTTGGGTAGTGCCCATCCTATCCTACTATTAAATATTTTGCATATTACTCTTGTGTGGAGGTCTCATTAATCTGTAACTTCCAGTGGCTGAACTGCCTGGCCATAGAACTGCCGGCATTTATACTTGAAAAATGAGTGGGATACCAGCCCGTGTGGCTCTGACTCACGAACCAGGAGGTCATGGTTTGATTCCCTGTCAGGGCACATGCCCAGGTTTCAGACTCAATCCCCAGTAGGGAGCGTGCAGGAGGCAGCCTATCAATGATTCTCTCTCATCATTGATGTTTCTATTTCTCTCCCTCTCTCCTGAAATAAAGAAAACATATTTAAGAAACACTGAATAAGAGTTCAGTAGCAGAATGGTGAAGGGAGGGATTCCAAGTTGAGGAAACAGCCTGAGCAAAGATCCAGAGGCATGAAGAAGCCTGAACTATTTAGAGGTTAACATCTTGGGGACGATAAGGAGAATCCAGAGTTAGGCCTCAAGGTGGAGAAGGAACAGGATGGCGCCTTCCTCAGCCTTTAAGATCAGTAACAGGTGAGATTTGTCCTGGGCCTGCCAAAGTACTTTCTCATAGATCTTTCTCTGTTGTTGGGAAACCTGGACCCAGACACAGAAAGTGACATGTCAAAGGTCACAAGGTGAGTTAGTGGTAAAGTAAGAGTGTATCTAATTGTTGAATATCGGCCTCCATTTTATAGAGATATTTCCTTTCCATCCATCCATCCATTCATCTATCTATCCATCCATCCTCAGTCTCTTTGTCTCCAATCCACTTACTCTCTCTTTTGCTTTCTTGTCCAAAGTTGAGTGATACAGAATTTCCCATCTTCCAAGCTCCCTCCTTCCTGACCTTCTTTTCATTCCTGTAGGAAAACCACCACACTGAGGGTGTGGGAAGCACCTTTTGCTGAGTTCTTAGGTCCTCTGAAGCCATTTTCAGGTGAAGTTACTGAGTCACATCTCAGCTATGAGCTGGGTTCCGACCCAGGGCACTGAAGCTACGTCCTGACAACCTCCCTCCACAGTGCTCCCAGAACGCCCTCCTCACTGAAACAGGGTTAAATGTGGGAATTAGTTTTGAGCATTACAGGGCTTAGCACATTGATTTATAAAATCACCCATTGGCATGGCTTCAGAGAAACAGGAATGGGCTTATGAGTTGATTTAGAAGGAGACAGATTATCAATGAATCTGAATCACACTGCTTCTTCATTGCCCTTCCCACATTGAAACTCTGGGTGTCAATTCCCGAGCCCTCATCTAATCTTCCTGGTGTCTGATTATGTACTATGAGGACATGGGGACCTTGATAGTGATCCAGAGTCTCCGGGCCTGATGGGCAAGGGTAGGAATAGAGACCTTAGCTCAACCCCACCTTTACCGCAGCGGCTCTGTTCTACCTATATTTTAGATTGGACACATATCTCATAATTAAAACAAGTTTGGAAATCACTGGAGCGAGCAAGCTACTCCAATATAGCCTGGCCAAGTAACCTGCTGCCTGTCTCCTGTAAGCCCTGGTCCAGCCTGGGGAGATGGTGGCAGCTGGGCCTCGACTCAGCACTCACTAGAGCCAGCTGTGGGCAGACCAGGGTGGCCCTATGTCTTGGCAACAGAGCAGGATGCTTCCTCTGTCATCGCCACCACTTGGCCAAACATATGCCCAGACTTATATTCCCTCTCCCCTTGCCCCCCCCCCCCCCCCCCCCTCCCAAGATAGTCTGTTCACATCCAGTTCCAGCCACCCCTGTGTGTCTGCTGGGATGCCACTGGGCAGGAAACTCAAGTTGCCCTCCTGGCTGGGTTCGGATCTGGAAGTGGCCTGTCCTTTTCCCAGCTGTCCAGTGGTGTTGCTCTCACCTCCTTCCTTCCTGAGGCCCAGGGCAGAGAGAGGCCACCCCAGTCCTTTTGGATCTACAGGGAGCCAGTTGGTCCAAGCTTCAAGTTCTTTGCTGTTGACATATCCGTTCAATTTCCAAGAAGGCACAAAGCATCAGAAGGCTAATTTTAGGAAACAGATGGTAAGGAAAGGTAGGTTTGGGATTGTACTTTCTCTTCTTCTCCTCATCACTGCCTTTGCGCATGCAGCAGGAGTCCGGGAAGAAGGTGGGTGGTAAGGAGATGGCAGTGCCCATTTGTTCTGCGCACAGGAGGCCAGACCTGCCGACAACACGCTCCCCTGGCTCCCCCTGGCCCTCTGACTCCAGGAGATGTGGTCTCTTCCTGAGACACCAAGTTGCGTTGTCCCTTTCTTCTTTTCCAAAAGCCAGTCAATAAATCCATCTTGGCAAAGGAAAGAATAAAAGCGAAACCTCTTCTTAATTGGCTCAAGGCCATTGCACGCATTACCAGGTGCATTCAAGCTGCAATTTACTTTTTAATTAAAGTTCTTTCTTCCTCCCAGAAAGCTGAACATTGGGCCAGTGTTCTCTCACCTGGAAAAGGTGTATTGGGGAGCAGTTACAAGGAGAAAGCGAGGAGATCATTTGGCTTATCGAGTTAGATTTTTTTTCCCTCTTTTTATTCTTTTTGGTTCCTCCTCACAGGTTTTAGTTTGTTCTTAGCCAGTGACCTGCAGGAAGGTCTGCCCAGGATCCTTGTACAAACTCCATGGCTGCTAGGGTATTCTTGGCTCATTCCTCCCAGTCCCTGATTCTGTGGCCCAGGGACCCAAGTCAACACAGGCAAGAAAACCTTACACAGAGCAGGCTCCCATGAGGAGTTCACAGCACTTTCACTTTAGTGAATATGGGAAACGCCATGGGAAGGTCACATCCTGAGGTTAAGGCCTTGATTGCTTCTTCTCCTCTCAAATTGCCACAGTCTTTCCTCTCATTTTATAGGGTAGTCTCCTGCTCCTTTGAAGCCTTGGCTACCCCAATACCACCCAGGCCCTGTCTTCTTGCTTTTCTTTAAGCAATTCCCAAACCTAGAATCTTCCTGACAAAGACACTCTCTTTCTTGGTGGTGGTGGTGGTGGTGGTGGTGGGGGCGGGCTAGCTGAGAACTTGTCTGCATCCCCTTTCTACTATACTAAGGTAAAGGTTGCATCTGCCTGCCCCAAAACGTTTAGCACTGCTGTATTCTGGGTGTGAAGCCCAGGATTTTGAACCCTTGGGTCAGAGGGGAGAGAGTAGGCACGCACTCCTTACTAGTGACACTATATCTAGTGAGCCAGAAGCTGGAGGGGACAGGGTCTTTTCCCTCTTGGGGGTGTGTGAATGGCTTCCTTTTCTGGCACTTAGTGATCTTCACTCCTAAGATGTCTGGCATTTTCCAGAGCATGGGTAGGGAAGGTTCAGAGGGCACTTGCCCTGGAGTAGGGCTGGATGATCAGAGTTGCCCCCATCTGGGCCAAGCTGCATTCTGTGGTCTAGGGTGATGGGTGGTCCAGTGACTCCCACGTGGTCTCCATGAGGACCTGATAGGTGTGAAGTTGATGGTAATAATCAGAATAATAGCTAATATTACTGTGTCCTTGGTATGGGCCAGGTACTTGCTGAGTGCAATGCATCCATCATTTCATTTACTCTCCACCACTACCCACTGAAGTAAGTATCATCATCCCCATTGTACAGATGAGAAAACTGAGGGAAGGCCATACACCAGTCAGTGCTGCAGATATGTGGTCTTGCATGAAGGCAAGAGTCTGGCAGTCTGAGAAGCTACAGAGATAGTTTGACAACTGTTGAAGTCTGAGTTTTGGTTTCTCTCTATAGAAGGGATAGCCCAGACACCCAGCCAACGGTGGTCCCGGGCCAGGGTCTTTCCCTGGAGGCGTAGTGAAAGTCTGCCCTCAGCTAGCCACACACACACCTTGTTCCATCTCTGGAATTAATAGTGTACAGTCACACTGTGACAACTGGGGCTCAGGCTGTGGCCAACGGAGAAATATTTGCTTTGTGCAACAGCAAATAAAATTTTAAAAAATTATTATTTGGTTTTCAGTTTACAAAGCATGTTTTCATTCTTGGGTAATTTGGACCTCATACCCAAAGCCCTGACCATATTAATAACATGTGCTAACCCAGCTAAGGGAGCAGGCCCAGACCCAGCTTGGGTGTCTGAGTTGGGCAGGCATGGGATTGAATCTTAGCCCCACTGCCTTCCAGTTGTGTGAACCTGTTTAATCTCATAGAGTCTTAGTTTCTTGATATGTTAAATGGGATGGTAACTCTTCTTATATGGTCAATGTGAGACTTAAAAGAGGGTCACACAATGTGGCTGGCGTAACACAGAACATGTGCCTACACATTGTAGATGAACATATCAGTGAATGCTAGTACCTCCTCCTCCTCCTCCTCCCATCCCATCCCCCGCCCCTCCATCCTCTCTTCTCACTACAGCTGGTTAAAGCAATGTCTTGAGGCTGATCTCTTTGGGGAGATTTATTGGGATTATATGATGTTCTGTCATTTAGATTTTTCTCTTACTTATTCTAAACCTAAGTCATGAAGCCAGGATGAGGCTGTGCATGGAACCACAGCTTGGTGAGCAGTGATGGGAAGCCTGACCAAAGACCCCCCCACCCGGGAATCAATGCCCAGAACCTGGCCCGACGCAGTCACAGCAGGAGCTCAGGCTAGAGAAGGGCAACCCATCCTCTTACCCGCCTGGGCTTTAATACGTCCCAGGCTGCCTTGCCTTCCAGAAACAAACAGAATATTGATAGCCAGGCAGTTCAACAGAAGAGCCCGAAACCCTGGCTCTGTCTCTCTCTGGGTGACCCTGGGTAGTTACTGCACCTCTCTAAACCACGGTTTCCTCTTATGTGGAATGCGGGCCAGGTCACCTGCTCCTAGTATTGTTGTACAGGCGCACTATGTTCTTAACGAATATGGGTATTACTTTCAATGTTTGAGGTTGATATCACATTTCCTCCTCAAAGGAGTGACCATAATGATAATTTGTTTGCTCCAGAATGGTTCGTGACTTACAAACGGAGTCCCTTACTTAGCTGAGTGGCTTTCTTTCCTTCCTCCCTGCTTCTTTCCTCTCTTTCTTCCTCTCATTCTCCCTCCCTCCCATCGTTTCATAGCATCTGCTGTTGGCCAGACACACTGTGCTGGAGCTGGGGAGGACAAGGGGAGGGATAAAGTTTCCACACTTGAGGAGCTCATGGGCTCACAGAGAAGAAAGCACAGGGCATAAGTTCCAAGGCAGGAAAGGCTGAGCCAGGGATGGCGAGTGGCTCTGGAGTAGGAGAAAGGTGACTTGGAGACAGAGACCATGAATGACCACCCAGTGGCTCATTTCATCATTGGCTTCTACCCTCCGATGCCGTACCAGGAATTAATTGTATTCATAGTAATGAGTTTGGACCTGGCCACCAGACTGGCTTAAATAAACCTCTCTTAAATGTTAGATTTATGATGCATTTTTACATAATAGCAGCAGTAACTAGACTGGGCACATGCTAAATAGATGAACCCAAATGTTTAAAGAAACCTGGTCCAGGAACGCCAGTGAGAAACACCTCATGATAAATCATGGCTATTAATTTGCGTGCTTTGGGTCTGCCAGGCTGGAGCAAACAATTCTTTAGCCTCCCGGGAGTGTTGAGCAACAAGCCTTTATGAATATTCCGAGTAATTTATACTAAATGCTCCTGTTCGTCCTTGCTTTCTGAACACGACTCCTGTGCTGAGAAAGATGTTGTGTTGGCACCATCTGTTTTGTGTGGCTCTCCTGCTCGTCCTGCAGAAGGAATTTCCTTTTGACATTGGCTCCTGCCTGCGCCCAGAGTGCCTTTCGCCATCTTGGACAGTGGTTGGTGCTGGTGGGACTTTTCATGACATGGAACAGACTTGGACCCTAAATAAAACTCCTGTGACATTCTGGTGGCCACGATGCTGTGGGTGAAAGGCCAGCCAGAGCCAGGACTGACTGGCTTCTCCTGGAGGCTGTATCAGGTGGGCTTAGCCAGAACTTGGGTTAGGAATTGAGGGAGGATCTTGTGTCCGCCCTCACTTCCAATGCTTTGCCCTCGGAGTCTAAAGCTTTGTTCACAGCAGCTCCTTGCTCTCCATCAGCCATTTGCAGACACAAGTGAGTGTGTCTTCCTAGGGAGACCGAGGTTGCTGGGGAGATGTGGCGGCCGAATAGTGCTCCCACCTCCCTCATTACCTTCCCCCTTCCCAGAGCTTCAGGCTCTGGCTCTGTAACATGGGATACTAACCCCAGGCTGGCATGGTTGTGGTGAATGGTAATGATATCATCTATGAGAGATACCCAGTCCTAAGCAGTGCTTGGTTACTTGTGACTTTTCATCTTGGCCTGACCCGTTGAGGTGGGCACGCAGACCTTAGGTAAGGCTGAAACCCCATTCCAACCAGTCTTGTCGCTGTCATGAAGGGCTCTCTGGGGAATGCTGTGGCCCCTTTGAATCATGTCCTGTATCCACTGCTTGCTGGCCCCGGAGAACAGGCTAAGGAAAAGTCCTGTGAGGGTAAAAAAAACAAAAGGATAACTGGAAAGGGTTTTGTGTAGCCTTGGTGCTCGATACATGGCAGTGCCGTCTCCTCTTTGTCAAATATATGAGCATAAGGGGTGTTGTTTTAAGAATTCTTCTCCATGGTTTGCCTTCCGGCCTGGTGAACTCAAAATGGCCACCTGGGCTGCAGTTAGAGTTGTTGCTGTCATTGTGTTCCCTTCTTTCTTGTCAGCAAAAACCAGTGCCTGCTTCCGCACCCCTGGCAGCTGGCAGGGAGGTCAGGTCACCCCAGGGCCATCTGTTCCTTGTCCTCCTGCAGAAGGGCATGGGCTGACCACGTCCAATGTCAGGGCTCCTCCTGTCCCATTCCTGGGCTCAGACCTCACGTCCTGATGCTGTCAGGGCAGGACGGGCAGGAAGCCTGCAGGCAGAGCCGCTGTCTCACATATGCACCATTTGCCCGGTTCCATGGATGGGGTCGGAGAGAAGCTTGGGCCCTGGACTGAGGCCGAATTTATGTCCCCAGCTCAGCGACTTTGGGCAAGTTGCCTAGCCTCTCTGCGCCTCAGTTACT
The DNA here is from genome assembly GCF_000327345.1 of Myotis davidii. Taxonomy (NCBI): domain Eukaryota; kingdom Metazoa; phylum Chordata; class Mammalia; order Chiroptera; family Vespertilionidae; genus Myotis; species Myotis davidii. The sequence goes on from NW_006290441.1 coordinate 857,930, forward strand.
CATCTTTAAGGCAGAGGTAACGACCCTGGCTAGTGTGTTGGAGCATCGGCCTGTGCACCAGAGGGTCTTAAGTTCAATTCCTGGTCAAGGGCACATATGTACTTGGGCTGCAGGTTTGATCTTCGCTCCCTCTGACTCTCACATTGATGCTTTTCTCTCTCTCTCTCTCTCTCTCTCTCTCCCTCTCCCTCTCCCTCTCCCTCTCCCCCTTCCATTTTGTTTCACTCTCTCTCTAAAAATCAATGGAAAAATATCCATAATCCTCTGGTGAAAACTAAAAAAAGGTAACAGTAATAACTCCCTCATATGATATTTTATGAAGACTGAGTTATGCAGGCGGAGTGCTTCAATGGTGCCTGGCATATCATCAATAATTTATGAATGTTAGTTGCTTTATTATTTCACTCATATCATTTGCCTTGTCCCTATGAGCTACCCAAAGGCCAAGTAGGGTGCACCCCTTTTCTGGATGAGGAAACTGAAGCTGAGATGTTACATGCTCAAGGATCTCACAGGAAGGAGTGGCTGAGCCTGGATCCCTGCAAGACACGGCATGACAATAGTGTCTATACCACTACTTGATGATGGTGTCCAAACACTGCTCTACAGACCTGCTTGCATGGGGAATACAGATTCCTGGGCCCCACCCTGGATCTGCTGAGTCAGCATCTCCAGCGGTGGAGCCTGGAAATTTGTATTGCAAAGTGCCTTCGAAGGGATTCCAACTGATGCCCAGTCAGTGTTGGGGTCGGAGTCATCCCAGGACAGACGGACAGGGCAGGGACCCCGGAATGAACAAACACCTTCACCGCGTGCAACCCCGGAAAACATGCCATCCACAGGTTAAGTAGTAACTTGTAGAGATGTAGGTTAAGAAAATGGTCACTTTACCACACACCAATTATTTTTCCAGGTCATTGGATTCCTTTGCAGATTGAATAACCTCCTTAGGTATTATGGGCTCCGTGGAGGAAGTCCATGTTAACTGAATCGAACCATTCTTTGTTAAGATATTATGTTTGGCCTGCACATAGTTAATTGACAGGAGGTTGCCAAAGCCAACAAATTCAGTTGCTTGCCCAAGAGCACACATTGCAAAGGGCCCTTGGGGACTTGGTTGATCTGAAATTGTGCAGCATCCCACCCACAGCACAGTCTCTCTGCCGAGGAAAAGGATCCGTCACCAGAGGAACGTGAATTCACCTGGCACTTCCTTTGACTTTGATCTGACCCAGTCATTGGGAGGACTAGACCCTTGGGGGCTTCTGGAAACACAGGGCCCAGACCCAGAGGGTGGCACTAATTTTGAAGAGCTACATTTATCACCAAATAACCTTGTTCCCCAGCACACGGAGGAAAGGCATTGCAGGCTCCTTGGTTGCCTCCTTCCATCACAGAGCAGGAGGCGATTCTCCAAAGACACATCCCTGGGCCCTTTCCCTTTAGTGTCCTAATGTTGCTGAGTTGGGGGTGGCTAAACGCGTGGGTCAAGGATCAGTGTGTCTGACACTCGCTAGCCATGTGCTCTTGTGCAAGCAACTAAATTTGTCTTAAGCCTCAATATTCTCATCTGTAAAATGGAAGTCCCCCAGGAGGAAAAGAGCTTGGTGCATTCAGGGAACCTAAGGTGTGAAGGGAAGGAGGTCAGATGAGGCTGGAGTTGTGGGCAGGCATAGGTCACGCAAGGCCTGGTGGGCTGAGCTGCAGGGAGAGGCAAGCAGCTGTGGGCAATGCCAGGCCAGCCAGGGCATGTAAGGAGGGAGGAGACTTACAGATTAGCGGTGTTAAAAGGTTCCATTAACTGCAGGGTGGAGACTAGGGGTGTGGGAGCAAGAAACCAGCGGGGAGGCTGCTAGCATGGTTCATGGTAGACTCAGTCCAACACGTTAATTCTCATACTGTGTGCTCAGCCCAGTGCTAAGCTCTTTGGGGCAAATACTGATCCATGAGATGGGGTTTACTCTTCCAGTCACAGTCCAGGGCTCACCCTCACCGACTCTCAGCCCAGCTGAGCTCATCACACATCCTCTGCTCACGGCGGAATCTAGGCCCTTTCCGTGCGTTTTCCCAGCCAGGAAAAGTCCAGGCTATATTTCCCATCAGGAAGGCCCTTTCCTTCCTGAGCAGCCCGCTCAGCTCACGTCCCTCTTATACAAACCTCCCTGAGCCAGTTTCTTTCCTGAGAGTTTCCTCTCTCCATGGACCAGCTTCTGACAGTTTCAACTAATCTCCTCTGGCTGCTCCAGCAACCTCATGTCCTATTTTCTGATCCCCACGTCTCATCTCTGCCCTGCTTGCCTACTTACCAGCAACTTGAACGTAGGTCACAGTCACCGCTGGTTGTGCACTGGTATCCAGACCCCTCCTTGTCCATGGTCTGTGGGGGGTGGAAGAATGGATTCTCATTCCATTGAGCATCATTCAGTCATTTGAGGAAGCAGTTTTCCTGGGCAGATGGGATGTAGCCCTTGGTGTGGTGAAGGCCTGACTGTCAAGACTCTGACCTATTTCTCTGGGCTCAGAACATGGTCCCCCTACAGGGGCTTTGGCAAACCAGGAGGCTCTTTGTCTCTTGGGAAGAGGCCCTATGGCCTATGTGCTCCCTGAGACCAGAGTTTTTTGTTTGTTTAATCCTCACCCGAGGATATTTTTCCATTGCTTTTAGATAGAGTGAAAGCAAGGGGGTGGGGGGAAGGAGGGGGGGAGAGAGAGAAACATCAATGTGAGAGAAACACATCTATTGGTTGCCTCCCACATGTGTTTCTACTGGGGCTGGAGATCAAACTTGCAACCAAGATACGTGCCCTTGACCAGGAATTGAACCTGAAACCTTTCGGTGTGCAGGCCGACACTCTAACCACTGAGCAAACTGTCCAGGGTGAAACCAGAGTTTTTTAAAAAGAATTCAGAGAGAATGTGAAACAGAAAGCGGGGAGCGTGGCAGGTGAGATTCTGAATTCGGATCAACAAATACCGTAGCGAAGTTCCACACCCTGATACAGTTTCCAGGGCACTCTGGCTGTGTAATGTGATCTAAAGGTATGATATCCCGAAGGACCCTTTTCCAGTTGGGGTGCTGCGGTTAGGGAAGGCGGTGGTCTTACACACTCTAAGCAGAAGATAAACCTCAAGTGGAAAGCTGAGACTTCGGGCTTCCTTCCATAGTAGCGTCTCTGAACTGAGTTTTCTTTAGCTTTCCAAAGTCCAGAACTAGAGGCAACTATTTCGTAGCTCTTGGTTGAGTTGTTCTGAATGTACCTCATTCTATTCTCGCTTGCCAGTCAGTCATCACTGGCTGCCTTCTGGGTGTTGGTAAATCCTTAACTACAGTGACAAGGAAGTGGGTGACCACAGAATGCACAAGAAGCTGGGCGTTTGGAAGACTCACAGCGCGTTCATCACATGGTCAAGGGTTTTGAAATGCGTCTGTCTTAGAATTCCCAGCCAAACAAAATCTTACCTGGAAACCTAATCAGTTTAACAGATCAAAGCAGAACTGATCTGGCTAAAATAAGAGATGAGGGCCCACTGGCCACAGGCTTCTTCTCACCCCAGCTGTCTGCTGAGACTTCTCTGAGGAATCCAGGGCTGGGTTTGAAAACCACTGATCAGTTGAGACAGGGAGAATGACTTGGAGACTCATGGTTTAAGGAGTGCCTTCCCGGAAATGGAGTCCAGCATTCCAACCTCAGGACTCGCTCCTGTATATCAAGTTCTGTGTCTTAGACCTTGAATGTCCATCAGCCTTGGTGTGGAGCCTCTGCAGGAGAGGAAAAGGGGGGATATCCTCTCTGAGACCCCCAGTGGTGGTGTTGAAACATTAGGCCTTCTTCTTTTCTCCCGACTAGAGTCGTTGGGAATGAATGAGCCATGAACTAAGAGCACTGCTGGGAAGGTCCACTCCTTAAGTCGTCTTCAATGTAAGTGGGTGGAAAGAGAGTTCACAGTAAAGATGGAATCGGGCCTGGGCTTTGTTAGGTGGCAGATAAGAGCCATAGGATATGGGTATAAAGAGCTAGCAGACTCCCAGCGGCCTTCTTGCCACTCCTGGATTGGAAGGTGATTACTCAGTTGTTGCTAAGTTGGGCTGCATAACAAACAGCCCCCACATCTCAGTGGCTCACAAAACAAAGGTTTATTTCTTCCCGTGTTGCATGTGGGTTTTGCATCGGCTGTGGTTCTGCTCCATATACGTTTCTCATTCCGCATCGTGACTATTTTATTGCAGTTGAGAAGAACAAGAAGCTGAGCCAGGTTGCACAGTCACATTTAAAACTTCTGCTCAGACTTGGCATACTTCACATCTGCTCACATTTCATTGACCAAAGAAGTCACATGACAGAGCTTGATAACGGGGCTGGGGGAGGGGTTTGTAAGTTACAAGGCAAGGGGAAATTATCTTACAGACAAGGGTGAGGTTAATTGCAAATGACTGATGTCTACCAGAAAGAGGGTTAGTGGGGAATTGGTGGAAGACATGCATGGTGCTTATCTCTGTAGGACATTTTCTTTGGAGATAGATAGATGCTTTAAGATCTCTGGATCCTAACTCTTGAAAGAGCTAAGAAAGTCGATGCCAAGTCTCTGCCCTGGTACTCAAGCAATGCCATGTATCCCTCGTGAGGGACTTCTGTTTTCCTTTTTCTGCCCCAGCAGAGTAGGTGGGCCTGTGCTGGCTTATAGAGGCAGTGATGGGCATCCCCTGGTGAGGTCGGCCAACTTTGGTGCCCAGGGAGGCTCAAGGAGCACCACTGATTGACATTGCTTTAAGGCCGTGCTTTGCAGGGAGTTGGAAGGTGTGACCCTTTCTGCTGACCAGGAGCCCCTGACATGTTAAAAAGGTTGTCAGCAGCACTTTCCCAAGTTACCCAGATCCAAAACTACAATGAGGGAGGCCTGGAGTGGTCATTCCCACCACTCTCCCCCTCCCCCTTCCAGGAATTGTACATTCTGGACTTTATGGTATTGCTTTGACAGACGAAAAATCAAAACAGAAGCAATTTGAGACACTGGGCCTCCAAACAACTCTACCTTCCCAATGAAAATCAATGGGTGCCTACTTTAATGGAGGTGTTAGTGCTCTTCATGGTATTGATTACTCATACGTCAAGAATTAGTAAATCACTCTGCAGTGGGGTCATTGTAGTTTTGGATCTGGGTAACTTGGGAAAGTGCTGCCAACAACCTTTTTAACAGTGTCAGCGGCTCCTGGTCAGCAGAGAGGGTCACACCATGCACCTGCGAGTTCCAGGTGGCCTTTGATCAGAGGGACAGTGCTCAAGACCTCCCTTCGGCAGTGGCTGCTCCCCGCAAGCGTCTTCTGCAGGAACTCCCATGCCGGGAGCGCCCAAGGCTCTCAGGGCTGCTTATTCTTCCACCGCTTCAGAGGCCAGTCAACAGGAAGCTGGTCTCCAGGCTGTGGGGTGAGAAAAACAAGCATTCAAACAAAAAGAGCCCTGAGAAGGAGCCAAGAACCTGCACCCACTTTTGCATTCAAATAACCTTCCCTGGCATTGCATAAGCGACCAGGAAGGCCAGGCCCGGGATCAGAAGCGACCCTGCACCCTCTGCAGAAGGACAGGCCTGGGCCGATCAGGTCAGAGGGCTCAGGAGGCTGAGGGCATTCAGGGCAGTCTGTTCAGGGGACCTTCTGATCCCCTGAAGCGGCTTGCCTTGTTTTTCCTTCACACTTCTCATGTTGAATTATTTCAAACTTATAAAGAAGTTGCAAGATTAGTACCAGGGACATCCATATACCCTCCACCTGCTTTCACCATTCTTATCATTTTGCCACATTTCATATTTGCCTTCTCTCTCTTTCTACGTATATTTATGATCTCCCTGAACTACTAGAGAATTATAGCCTTTATGCCCCCTAAATACTTTAGCATGTATCTCCTCAGAACAAAGACATTCTCCTGTAGAACCACAATATACTTATCACACTCAGGAAAATTAATGCCACTACAATACTATTATGCATGATTCTTATTCATATTTCCTTGCTGGGTGCAAGGATGTTCTTTATAGCAGGGGTCGACTCCAGGAGCCACGTTTTGCCTGCTGCCCGTTTTCATAAATAAAGTTTTCTTGGAACACAGCCACACGCAGAAACTTCCGTATGGTTTATGGTTGTGCTACAGCTACAGAATTGAGTAGTGGTGACAGGAACTGTAAGTCTCACAAAGCCTGAAATACTTTACGACCTGACCCTTTAAGAAAAGGGGTGCTAACCTGTGTATTAACATTTCTGTAATCCAGTAGCCCTTCGGGGCTCATACTTTGCCTATGTTTTTGATGTTTAGAAAACGCGTAAATGATCCCTAGCTTATGGAGGTTCCTTCCACACAATGACAAGAGGCTCCCTGTTGGAATGTGAAAGACATGAAGGATGCTAAGTCTGCACAGAAATTTGAAATGTGACTGTGCCTCTTGTTCTTCTCAGACACAATATAATGGGCATGTCATGGAATGAGAAAATATATGGGGCGGAACCATGGCCTGATGTCCCTGCTCCCTCCATCCCCATGTCCTGTCGCTTCCCTGGAACCCCTGGCTCTGTGGAGCTGCTTGATGTGTGACACGCAGGATTCATGCCCCAGATATCTTCGTTCCCGCAGTTTCCTTTGCCCGCAGTCTCTCCACACTTTGTCTTTGAAGACTTGGAGCAAGCACCACCTTCGGGAAGCCTCCCAAGCCTTTTTCACTTCCCATTCCCAAGACCCTGTTTTACCCACCATCTAATTGTCTAAGCTCCTGAGGCCCAGTGGTTTTCCAACAGCGGAACATTTACCACAATAATGCATTGACTCATATTCTGTTGGCCTCACCCACTAGTTTGTGGAGGCCTCCTTGGTACCTAATATACAATCCTTGTTTATTGAATGAATGAATAGATTCTTAAATGGCTCAAGGGCTTCTCTCTTATTCCCAGGGTCACCTCATGGGATTTCCAGCTCTTCCCTTCCCAGCGCCTGTGATTGGGTTACTTACCCTCATGGTGGGTAATTTCAAAGTGTCCTTAAACTACTGTAACATAGGGACTGAAAGGAGAAGAGATAGAGTGAGGAATACAGGGCACATGGTGGAGGCCACAAGCCCACCAGCTCTCTGCCTCCAGCACTGCTTCTTTGAAGCCAGGAGTCCCATTTCTACCTTCACCACCTCTGCCCCAGACTGTCAGTCACTGGTGCTTGCTTGGAGTTGGGGTTCCCAGCCACCATTATGTGGCCAGGGGCATTGGTAGTGGACAAAAGAAGCATTCACTGTGTGCTGAGCACCATCTCACTTAATGGGAAGAGACCCAGTGCACAAATTTGTGCATGGGTGGGGTCCAGCCTGCCTGGCCTGATTGGGGTGCATCGGGCCAGGCCTGTCGGGAGGAGGAGACGGCAAGAGGTTGGCCAACTGGCCCACCCCAATTGAGGCCCAATCAGGGCCAGGCCAGCCAGGGGGAAGGGGCCACAGGGTGGTTGGCCAACAGGCCCCACCCCCAGTTGGTGTGGGGAGGGTTGATCAGGGGCAGGGCCAGCTTGGAGGAGGGGCTGTGGGTGGTAACCACTGGCCTTGCCCCTGGTCGAAGTGTTGGGGGCTGATTGGGAGTGGGGCTGGCTGTGGGGAGGGACTGTGGGCAGTGGGCTAAACAAGCTAACATGCATTTAGAGAGATACACCAATCAGTTGCCTCCCATAGGCACCCTTCTTGGGATCAAGCCCACAACCTAGTCATGTGCCCTAACTGGGATTTGAACTCTGACCTCCCAGTGCATGGAGTGATGCTCCAACCAACTGAGCCACACTGGCCAAGGCTTAGGGTTACATGTGAGACAAATGAATCTCCCAGCCCTCACACAGGGCAGAGGAAATGCATGGGGCCATGAGGAAGAAAGGAAGGGAGATGTGGCCTAGGCGGTGCAGCTGTTAGGTATTTACTCTAGGCCGGCCCTTCCAGGTGCCTGCCCACCAGCCTTCTGGGGACTGGGCATGCAGGGCTGGCTTTGGGTTCCCAGCGGGAGTTGACAGTAGAATGTAGATTCCCAGGGATGTGTTTGTCCTCTGAGGACCTAGAATGGGGTCCTGGCAGAGAGTGGGGTGTGCTGCCTCTTAAGCGGGGCTGATAGTAGAGCACAGTGGTCACAAACCTGGGCTTTGGAGCCACACATCTCTGGGTGAAAGCTTACAAGCTCTGTGACCTTGAGCAAGTTATTTTACCGCTCAGGTTTCTGCAACTGTAGAACGGGGTAATGCCGGTACCTACCTCGTAGGCTGTTGTAAGGGTTAAACAAACTAACATGCATTTAGCAGTGCCTCTCTGGTAGTCAGCGTCGGTAGGTCTTTGCTGGTTTCACGGTGTTGGTACCGGCCATGATGCTCCCAGTGGCAGATCAGCATGACGCTTATCTCCTGCACTCTGCTTTTTCTTTCCTTTTATTTATTTATTTTTATTTTTTTCTGCATGGACAGTTTCTTGCTTTCAGAACTCAAAATGCTATTTAGGAGTTTTGCAGGAATTTGCTCACAAGTCCTGGGAAAGAATGTGTTTTCTCATCTCATTTCATCTCCCTGTCTCTGGATATTTATAGTTCTGGATAGAAAAGAGTTGCTTTGATTTCTCAGAATAGTTTCCACAAAAGTGTGGTGTTGGGAGGCAGGATTGGGTGCTGGGCTTGGCTTCAGAAGATCTGGGTTTGAATCCCACTTACTAGCTGTGTGACCTCTCACCCCCAACCACAAGCTAAGTCAATATTCTGAGCCTCAGTTTCCTGACTTATGAAATGGGGATACAGTGATTGTCAAATGAGGTAACCCCTACGGCTGTGCCCAGCCCACTTCCTGCAGAAGGAAGACACTGTGTCAGTTGAATCTGAGCATTTAAATCCTTTTCTGACTTAATTGTTCAGCCTCAGAAGTTGGAAGCTACCCAGGCTGTGATGGTAGGGCTCCCAGCTGGGAGCGGTCCAGAGGCATTCTTTAGTGATGCAGTTAAAGGCAGCAGAGCCTGTCTTCCAGCTATTGGCTGTTCCTTTACCAAGGGGCCCTATTTCGACTACTGGAACTGGGCTTCTGGAAAGAACAGACTGCAGGCTGAGCTGAAGTGGCACTGTGGGAGCAAAATCAGGAAGAGCCTAGTCCCCAGACCCAGGGCAGCATGAGACCAACAGCCACACGCTCGAGGAGGGCCAGTTTGGACATTCACTCTCCTTCGACCTGAGGAACTCTCTGAGGGCACTGTTCCTGGGTGGGGTGGGGGTCAGGGAGTGGCTCCTGAACTGGGGGCAGGAAACATCTGGAAAATGATGGCAAACTGTAGAAGGCAGGGAGAGAACCAGCACACAGAGGAAGCGGGCAGCTCTTGCATCTCCATCTTCACCACAGGGGAGCGAACAAAGCCTCAGCCAGAGTGATGTGGAGAGAAAGCCTGTGCCCCAAGCTTGGCAGACCAAGGTCAAGTTTGTCTTGCTGTTTTCTTCCACTTTACCCAGGTTAAATAGCTTCCCTCAGCCTCAGGGTGCCCATCATCAAAATGAGGACTAAAGGCATGGCACTTAGTATTTGGATGCACTTAGTATGTGATTGTTTCTTCTTCCCCATGGGATTTCATAATAAACTAGAGGCCCGGTGCATGACATTCATGGACTCAGGGGCTGGAGGGGTCCCTACGCCTGACCTGTGCCCTTTCGCAATCTGGGAGCCCTTGGGGGATGTCCGACTGATGCGGCTTAGGCCCACTCCCCATACAGACATCCTTAGCGCTGCCACAGAGGTGGGCCGCTGCTCTTGCCAATTGTCAGCCCGGCTTGTGGCCAAGAGGTACACCCCCTTGTGGGAGCACACTGACCACCAGGGGCAGCTCCTGCATTGAGCGTCTGCCCCCTGGAGGTCAGTGCACATCATAGCGACCAGTCATTCTGCTATTCAGTCAATTTGCATATTACCCCTTTATTATATAGGACAACACAGTATTTCATCATCTACCAACTTATTTTGCTATTTGTAAAAGTTCATATGGACCATGCATGGAGCTTTGAAATTGTGCTGTTTGCTGTGGGGTTGAGGAGGGACAGAGGCTAGCTTGGCGGAGATAGGGATGTTTCCAGGACAACTCCTAGGGCCCCAAGTCTGCCTCCTAGAAGATGTAGCGCCTAGAGGAGTGACCCCCACATCTTTATTAAAGAGGAAGGATTAAGAGTGTGGGCTGTGGAGGCATTTAGATGTCCTGGATGCCTGGCCAGAAACCTGCCCCGCTCTTACTCACTGTGTGACCATGGGCAGGTCCCCTCACCCTGTTTGCAGACTGGGAAACAGTGTTGAAAAGCTTACATAACTTGCCCCAAGTCAGCTGGCTTGTAAAAACCAGCGCAGGGATTCGAATCCAGAACTGTAGGATTCCTTTC
>NW_006290441.1:868373-875094 GCF_000327345.1 Myotis davidii
ATGTTTGTTTCCAGAGTGTGGGGATGTTGTGTGTGTGTGGGGGGGGGACGGGGAGGGGCAGGGGGAGGTAGAGAAAGACTCTCCCGAGCTGCTGTGAAGAAAAAGTGGCTGCTCTCAGGGAGCCCAGACTTCCCTGTCACCTCCCTGAAAGAGGCACCGGCAGTTTCCGAGGCTGCTGTTTCTTCATGGATTTTTAATAAAGATGATAAATGAGCCAAGCATTGATAAGAAAAGGCAATTGGTATTTGGGCTATGCATTGTTCTAGTAACATGTATTTTTCACTCCAGGCCCTAAGTGACTTTTTTTGTTAAAATGCCAGAACGGAAAGAAAGGTTAAATAAAATGAGTTTTTCATGGCAGAGTGTCAACCTAGGGGCCTCTGCAGGACAGGCTCCTCGGGCAGCCGAGCTGTGAGCCTGTCAGCTCCCTAGTGACAGCACTGTGGAATGTCATGCAACAACACCTTTCTTCCAGCAAGAAGGCTACAGGAGGGATTCCCCAGGAAAGGCCTGGCAGGAATCTCAGTAGTTCCGCTTCTTGGAGACCCAATCAGATCTGAAGTCCCAGGAAAATGGTGTCAGCACCTGCAAGGTGGGCAGGCAGGCAGAGCTGCCAGTGGCTGCTTGACCAGGTCAGTGCCCTGCATGGAGCCTGCAGCCCAAGAGGGTCAGGAGCTGAGCTCCCTGCTGGCTCTGAAGGAGGCTGCTCCCATGGGAGGGTCCAGAGGACTGGCAGGAGTCCATGTCCCCAAGAAGACCTGCTTAGTCCAGGCCTTAAAGACCCTGGGTACCAGTTGGTGAATTGCCTTCTAGATCAAGGTTCTATGAAGCACCCTGCCAGCATGACTCAGCCGCAACCTATGAACCAGGAGGTCACAGTTCAATTTCTGGTCAGGGCACATGCCCGGGGTGCAGGCTCAATCCCCAGTGTGGGGTGTGCAGGAGGTAGCTGATCAGTGATTCTCATCATTGATGTTTCTCTCTCTCCCTTCCTCTCTGAAATAAATAAAAATATATTTTAACAAATAGAAGGTTATATTAAGCAAATGTCCCTGCTGTGATTTGAAAGGATGTTGTCACAACTATCTTGTTCCATTCCATTGCATCTTATCCTGTCCCAACCCATCCCATTCCATGCTGTGCCATTTCATTCCACCCCATGCCTCTCTCTGCTTTAAGTCAGGGGTGGGGAACACCTGGCCCAGGGCCATATAAGGCCCAAATCATTTGGACTTGCCCTGCCAAGGCTTTAGGGGTGAGTTAAATCAATGTCTGACCAAATCCAGCAGGCTAATTTTTAAGTTCACAATTTTGTATGGCCCTCGACTGATGTTATAAATATCCAAATGGCCTTTGGCAGAAAAAAGGTTCCCCACCCCTGCACCAGTCATGAGGGTGTACTTGGTTCCAGGTCCTATATCAAGACTTAAATCCCTGCCTTTACGAAGCTCTCTCTCTAACAGGAAATGAGCAGACAGTTACAGGGTGATGAAGACAATAGGTGAGAGACCGGCCTTCCCCCTTTCCCACACATTACAGCCATGGAACAGAGGCAGCTGGAGGGGGAAGTAGGGTTGGGGAAGGTTTCTTGAAGGTGATTATTGGGTTGAATTTTCAAAGGATGAATAGGAGTTTATCAGGCAAACAGCAAATCACTCAACTAGAGCTTCAATAGAACATGCTGGGCGCTGGTTCACACTCCTGGCATTTTCCCTATTATAGCTCACTTACTCCTCATAACAGCCCAAGAGGGGGGTGCTCTTCTCATCACCATCACCTCCACTTTCCACACGAGGAAATAGAGGCACAGAGTGATCCAGTGTCGGTAGAGCTGGGGTTCAAACCCAGGCAGGCTGTGCTTCCATCTCCATGCCCCAGGGCTGCTCTGGCAGGGCAGGGGGACATTGCAGCACAGAGCTGAGAAGTGGTATTGTCCTTGGTCATGAGGACAGTAAGCGGGGGCTCCAGGGCTCACTCCTCCTGTCCTGCAGACAGTTTTCTCCATGAAGTCTCGTTGACCCACGCTCTGCACCCCCAGTGTCATAGTGGGGCAGCAGGAACCAGGGTCACCCGCCTCCACCTCCAGTGTGCTCTCCTGCTGGGGAAGCTGGGGGAATCCAGCAGCTTGTCCGCTGCTGGGGCTCCAGGCCAGGAAACTCTGAGCCCGGGCTGGACTTTCCGTCACCGCTGTATGTGGAGAAGGATGGGAAATGCTGCCTGGTTCCAGGCATGATGCACGGCCATTCTGGCACACCCAGGCTCCAGCCACAGGGACAAGTGCTGTGTCCACCCACACCCAGTCTCACCCTGCCTGACACCTTGGACATATGTGAAGCACATGAGCTGAGGCATGTGCCAGCTCTCAACAGCAGGACCTAGCCATCCTTTCTCACTTGTCTTTTCCTAGAGAAAATTGAGAATCCCATCTCATCTGTTGTTACAAGGTACGGTTTTTTCTCAATTTTAGACTTAAGACTCGTCGTTGATTTAATAATAGTTTTTCAGAGGAAAAAGGAGAAATTACCATATTAAATGTACACATGACTGTAAGACTGTTCGACATTTCAGGAACATTGACATGTAAGAAAGAAATGAGCATCTGAGAGTCTCAGGAATATGGCATTTTCTAAAGCTGTGTGGCTGTGTGAGGGCATCGGCTTGGGGGGCTTGCCCAGCGAGGAGCAGCGTGGTGCTGGCTGGCAGAGGCAGCGCAGCCGATGGAGGTCCACATCTGTCCGGTCTGCCTCGGCCGCACCCAGCGTCAATCATGCAGGCCCACTTTGGGGACAATCCAGGTAGCTCCCAAGCACTCACCGCTGAATTCATTCTTCAGTTGAGTTTAACAAATAATCAGCTCTCACTTCAAGCTGGGAAGTGTCAAGCTCAGTGGTCACAGGGAACCTCTGTGATCACCGGGAGCCTTGGCGCATCCTCTTGGAGGACGAGTGGTAATTGGAGCCTGCGGTGACATGAGGGCACCGGGCCCTCAGAGCCCCTGAGTCAAGGGACTTGAGCTCTAATCGGGGCAACCGCAGATGCATTGCTTTGCCTCTGTGTGTCCCAGATTCTCCTTCTATGGAGTGAGTTTGCAAAACAATAAGTATAGCAGCTAACAGTCCCTGAGTGCTCCTATGCAAAGTGCTGAGGTCCCAAAAAACCTCACTGTATTGTTTGTGGATTCCAAGGAAATAACCTAGAGCCATGGTCGGCAAACTGCGGCTCACGAGCTACATGCGGCTCTTTGGCCCCTTGAGTGTGGCTCTTCCTAAGCCTTAGGAGTACCCTAATTACATTAATAACAATGTACCTACCTATATAGCTTAAAACATTTGGCTCTCAAAAGGAATTTCAGTCGTTGTACTGTTGATATTTGGCTCTGTTGACTAATGAGTTTGCCGACCACTGACCTAGAGGACTGGTGTGAAAGACATGGGTTTATTAGGAATTACTGTGCTCACCTGCACTGCCGACCATTGCTATTGTTTTGCCACCACCCAGACTTTCCCAGCATAAGGTTTTGTAGAGTATAGAAAACAGGGCATGCGGGGGCAGGGGCACATGTATGAGATCAAAACACTAGCTGTTTACAATCCAGGCTCATACCTAGACACAGTTCCTTTTTGGCCATTCTCGGACCAGTTTGCTGCCAGGTTTCCAAGTTCTCACAGCCCGCTGACAGATGGCCTTCACTATATTCCCACAGGGAGGGTGGGGGAGCTGGAGCACGGGAAGGAGTCCATGTTACCATTTACCATACAGGTGCTTAGCATGTGCTATCCATTATTCTGCAAGTCTTATCAATACTAGCTCATTTAACCCTCACAACAACTCTGAGAGTTAGGTACTGTTATTATCTCCACTTACCAGATGAGGTAATGGAGGCACAGAGCAGTTAAGTAATTTTTCCAGAGTTACACAGCTTGTAAATGGAAGAGATAAGAGCTGAATCCAGACTTTCTCGTTACAGTGTTCATGCTGTAACATAATACCTTCATTAATCATGAGGGGACTAGGTTAGAGCAATAATTATTTCATTTTAAAAAGCCACCATAACCCTGCTTGCAGGGACCTGGAGGCACCTCTCTGGCATCCTGGGGTCCTTGAAACAGCTAGACCGGACAAAAGTTAAGGGCCATCTGGTGCCAACATCCTGGGATTGTCAGGGAAAGACACAGGGTCGAGCACTGGGGCCTCACTGAGCCCCCCGTACCCTCTGGAGCAGGCTCATGAGGTGGCACCTCTTCTATCTAATATTTTTGAAATATTTGATCAACATTTATTTGTTGGGATCAGGGAGAAACAGATTTTCTAGTAATAAAATCTGTACACTTTTCTTTATTTTTCTTTTTAAGGCTATGATATGCACTGAGCTTAACATTTGAACTTATTTGGAGCTGTAGTTTCCTGCACATTTTCCCGTCCCTCCTAACTGCATAGCACCGGTCAGTCATATTCGCTAAAGGTAACGGTGGCTTACACTGACACATCATAAAATGCTCGTTCCCTGCAAACAGCATGATGTTCTGCTTTACTCCTTTTGGAAGTTCCATTGACTGCTGCCGCCAAGTTCAGGCTGCTGGTAGCGGGCATGATGCAAAGTTGGTGGCACTGTCTGCACTTGTACGGTGCTACTTCCACGTGAAAATTGCGAAAACCCTCAGTGGAGGCAGCAAGCTAGGGCCAGTGAGAAGGCTTATTTATTTATTTATTTTTCCTCAAGGGAACTATCTTGCACAGAAGTGAGACTGCCTCACTTTCCAGCAGTTATGTCTATTCCATAGCTGCCCATGGAAACCTGAGCTAACTGGTGCCATATTGCTGATGTACTCGTGCTTTTGCAGTCCCTACAGGTGGCAATCCAGGAGAATGTCAGGGCTGCCATGTACTCAGTGCGGGGTGTTGTATTGCGCAATTCTAGAGGAAAGCAGCAATGTGAATTGTGCAGTTTTATCCCCTGCACATACAGCCTGCTTGCTCAGATAGTTGACTTCATAACCACAGGATGGAGTCTCAGCTTTGCTTTGTACATTTACCCCAATTGCAAGGGAGCAGAAATCCTGGGTTCATCTCTGCTTCTACCTCACTGTGTGTCCTTGGGCAGCAAATGCCTCTCCTTTCTTTGGGTCCTAGTTTCTTCCTTTAAACCTAAAATGCTAACACAAGGTGACCTTATAGGTTCCATCAGCTACTAGTACATGTAATTGATTTGCTTTATCCTTGAACTTGGCACTGGTGGTCTGCTGATTTCTGGTTTGGCTTATGTCTGATCTAGGTTGTAGGGCTGCAAGGACATGAAAGTAAACCAGATTAATGCTCAGGTGTCTTGCTCTGAGTTCTCTCAGATCCTAGCCTTTCCTGTTATAAGCTGGGATTCTTTGGAGAAGAGTCCATCTCCTTGAGAAAGGGTCTGCTTGGTCCAGCGTAGGTGCTACCCTAACTAGGCTGTTTCATTTGACCATGGAGTCTATCCCTTGATCTGAAGAAGCTCTGGCTGAGGTAGGCATACCCTTGCAGGAAGCAGTGACTGTTGCCTTTATGCTCTGGGAATTCCGTTAAAGAAATGAGGAAAGTCTGGTAGGGCGCGTCCTTGGTGGACGTATTAGTTTCCAAGGGCTATTGTAACAAAGTACCACAGAGTGGGTGGTTTTAAACAATAGAAATCCTTTTCCAGTTCTGGAGGCTGGAGGTCCAAAATCAAGGTATCAGTAGAGCCATACCTACTGATATGGTTCTAGGGAACAATCCTCTGAAGGTTCTGGGGAAGAATCCTTTCTTGTTTCTTCCTGGCTTCTGGTTGTCAGGAGTCCCTGGTATTTCTTGGCTTGTAGATGCATCACCCCAGTCTCTGCCTCCATCTTCACATGGCCTACTTACCTGTGTGTCTCTTCATCTCTGTTTTCTCTTCTTATAAGGACACTAGTCATTGGATTAGGACCCACCTCAATCCAGTGTGACCTCATCTTAACTAATTACATTTGCAAAGATCCTATTTCCAAATAAAGTCATGTTCTAAAGTTTACATGGACATGATTGGGGGGGGGCATTATTCAATTCAGTACAGTGGGCCATGTGGGCTCCTAGTGCTCAGATCATTGCTGGTGTAATTCTCCTGGAATCTCTCATGGATGCCACCACAGGTCTGAAGTCTAGAATCTTTTTATTTACTCTCTTTAGAACTGCAGGATGCTTGGTGCCAATCTCTTGACTTCTCTCCTATTCTCCAGGACTCTTAAAGACCACTGAAAAGGGTCTGGTCCTTCACTGGCAAGTTCTCACAGTGCCCTGAATTCATCTAGGGCAGGAGGTGTGCCTTGTGTATATATCTAAGAGCCCTCCTGCATTTTCTTCAAACACCTTGGGCTTCTGTGCATTTGTCATCCAACAGACAGGTATTAAGAACCTACTCTGTCCCAGGCATGTGCTAGCCCCAGGACTGCTGTGTGCATGGGAGCTATTGCGTCCATGGTGGTTGTAGCCTCTAAAGAAGTAGACATACAGAGAGGTGATACATTGTCAAACAGTGATAAGCCCCGTGAAAGAGAAGGAGTCATGGGAGGTGGGGGAAGATAGATAGGGAAGGGAGGGAAGTCCTCTCTCATGCCAATGATTGTTTAATGCTTAGCATTAGGTTAGAGTCTAGACCAGGGCGTTCATAATCCAGTGGCTCCCAGCTCTAGGAAGGTACCTTGGTTGCAGGTTCAATTCCCAGCCCTGGTCAGGG
>NW_006290441.1:875955-884189 GCF_000327345.1 Myotis davidii
TCTGCCCGAATGTGTTTGGAGGTGCAGAAGCTGCCCCTGGCTGTCTTTGCCAGGCACAAGACTAAATCTGTTGGAAACAATGGGGTGCAGGATTCACTTTGCAGAGAATAATTGGATTTCCCCTAAACAAACAGAGCAGGTTTAAGTCGGAGCACAGAGTCCAGGTGAGTTTTGTCACAGGGGAGGCCTGCTAGACTCACGTTTTTACATGCCCACTCCTGGGCGATGCTATCGCTGTCTGCGGTCTGACTTCCAAGCACTGGAGCATGGATTAAGCTGCGGTGGGGGAAGATAAGAGCCCTGTTCCTGGCAAATGTTTACACCATGTCAGGAAAACACTCCTGAGTTCGATCTGATAAGAGGCCCCTGCAGCCTCCTGCCTTCCAGAGAGGAGCCCTGTCCTTGGCATTTGATTGGCATGGATGGTGTGGCGGGCAGGGGTTACAGGGGTGTAGTCTGTGGACTCTGCCTTTTGCCTTCCCCAGCAGCCAGAGCTCCTCCCAGGAGAAGAGGTCTTTGAGAGCAGCTCCCTCTTAGCATCTTTGAGTCTCGGTTTCTACATCGATAACATGACAATCATGATATACACTTCACTGGGTTGTTGGTAGGATTTCATGCCACATGGGTTCAAAGAGCCTAGGAAGGTGCCTGCAAGAGGGGGTTCAAGGGTTATGACCTTCCTGATCAGCAGGCTGCTCCCTCCTCGCTGCCTGCTCCTTCCAGAGCCCTCACCCCTCTGCTGGGAGACCACAGGCTCAGACAAACACTGTGGGCAACGGGCTGTGCAGGCCTCAAGTCTGGCTATTCTTGCCTCCCCATTAACACCACCTTTGTGGAGGGAGTCTACAGGAGAGATGGATGTGAATAAGCCACGTGAGGGAACCAGCCACACTTCTCACAACACAGCTGCTGAGAGAGCTCTAGTTCTCAAAGTGCATCCCATGGAACACCAATGGAGTTTCGAGGGTAAATGCACTTGAAAATACTATTTTAAGGATGACCTAACTATACTAACCACACTAAAGGCGCTATGATACCTTACAGTAAGAAAGCCTGGTTCTCTTCTAGGGTGTCCCAATCAAATTGGATCACAGAAGACCCCAAACTGCCTCCCCTCCACCTCCGCCGCCCAATATAACACCTGCTAAGAGGCATGTGTTGTGTCTTTCATGGAAGGCACATTGAAAAACACTGTAGAATCAGATAGAGGTGCTTCTTGAGATATTTTAGACCACACCACCCCAGAGGCCACCTCTGTCCCCCACTCACTGCTGACCCCCATATCTCTGCGGCCCCCTCTCCTCACAGGACTGTGCTTCCTCTAGAATCCAGCTGCTCTCGGAAAAGAGACAGGGCTGATGGGCAGTCGGGCGGCGTTTGGGGATGGGTTGGGGCAGAGGGGAGCACGCTGACTGGGAAGATATCTAAGGTAGGGCATAGGGCAGGAATGGAAGCCCTGGCCACAAGCTTCAGCTCTAGAGATATTCCTGTCGCAGGGAATACTGTAGCTCTTCCAATAGAGGGGGCAGATGAACCTGAGCTGAGGGGCAGAGGCGGTGTCAGCAGGGGGGTGGTGACACAGAGAAATCCACTCACCCTAGGTGACTTCCACTGGCCCCTCGCCATCAGATCCTTTCGTGGTTCTGAAGTGCGGAGCAGGGGCCAGCAGTGCAGAGGGAGAGCTGTAATCAATGTATAATTACAACGTATCAGGCAGGCAGAGCCAGCCGGCTGTGTCTGGTGAGGCAAATTCTCCAGTGCTCCCTTAGGGATGTGCTCATGCATTTCTAGGAGCTAAATGGATTTCTGGACCACATTTGTGGACTTGCAATCAGGGACATGGCAGGCAACCTTGGCATCCAGCAGCGAGCGGATGCAGCTGAGCAGAAAGTGAAACTTAAAAGGGGGACTGATAGAAGGGCTCAGGAGGGGGCAGAAGTTAGCAGGGCCGCTTTGGGCGGAACCCCGGGGACAGACAGTGCAGGGGCCTGCTGTTCCTTAGCCTTCTGCATTTCTTCCTTCTGCTAAGGGCCTTCTATGGGTCTCTCCCATTTCTTCTTTCAGTGACTTTCAAAGGCATTTTCCATCTCTGAGCCATCCCTCCTCTCTCCTCTGTGGATCCTCTGGCTGTGGATTCTGGGAGGGGCAGGCAGGGAGGGGGTAATGGAGGCCCTGGCTGCAGCCACGCTGGGAGCAGAGGGGTTAGGGGGGCTGTGTATATGGGCTTAGTGGGGTGGGGTCTTATTCCAGCAGTGCTTGGCCCTGGGTGCTGGGTCAGGAAGGCAAAGTACACATAGTCAGCCTGAAATCCAGGCAGCAGACAGAGGGCCTGCTCAGGACCTCAGTGCCAGCTCTGGCCGGGGCATAGGAGGAAGGCCCCAATCTGGGCATGGGGAGAGGTATAAAAAAAGAGGTTAAAAAAAGAGTCCTGGCCGATGTGGCTTAGTTGTCTGAGCTTCAACCTGTGCATCAAAAGGTTGCTGGTTCCATTTCCAGTCGGGGCATATACCCAGGTTGTGATCCCTAGTTGGGGTGCATACAGGAGGCAGCTAATCAGTGTTTTTCTCTATGTTTCTCTCTCTCTCTCAAAAAAAAGGGGGGGGGAAGGGGAGAAGAAAAAAGAAAGAGGAACCAGGCAGAACTTCAGGGTGGTTCTCAAACTGGAGAATCCCCTGGAGGGCCTGTTAAAAATGTGGGTTTCTGAGCCCCACCTCCTGGAGTTTGTAGTTGCCTAGGTAGGAAGTAGGGCTCCAGAATTTGTATATCCAGCAGGTTCCCAGGTGATGCAGATACTGTTGGTCCTGGGTCAATAGCTTGAGAACTAACTGTTCTGAACTATTACAAGTAGGCAAAGCACAGAGCTGATTGGAAGGGTGGGGGTGGTAAGCCCAGGCCCCTGGTGCTGTGCTTGGCTTTGGGGTTGCTGATGATGGATGCAGCAGCCTGTCTGCCCAGAAGGCCATCGTGTGGGGAGTGGTGTCTCCTGGAAGCTGCTGCTCTGGAGTGGCTCAGGAATGTGGGTGGAGGTGGAGGCCTGGGGATGAGCGAGGCTTGTACTTGGTTGTTTAATCAAGGAGGCTCTTGTATTCACTGAGAAAAGCCAACAGAATCCGGTGGAAGCTAGAATGTTGGGTCCAACTCTGGCCAAAGGCAAGTTCTCTAAATCCAGGCAAGGTGTCTCTGGGAATTGCTCTGTGTTTAGTGGGATCTCAGTTCTCTCCAGTTCTGTCCAAAATAAGACCCCGCCTAACGAACCTTTACTGGGAGCCAGGCTGCGTCTAAATTGCTTCCTCATATTTAATTCTAACTATGAGGCTCTCCAAGGTTAAGTAGCTTGCCCAGGTCTCACAGCCGTACCCTGTTTTCCTTTCTTCAGCAGTCATTTACTCACACCTACTGTCCATCGGGCCCTGCGCTGGGCACAGGATGCTGGCATGGCCCTCAGGAAGCCTCTGGCCCGCCTAAAGCATTGAAGCATAAGCGCCATGTACACACCACGTTTACGTTACTGTAAACATCTGAATGAAGAGTTACGGGCCAGAGGGGGCCTGACTAACCTTCTCGGGGTCCCAGGGTCCTTGTCACAGTTTGGCTCTGGCAGGTGAGTGGGGCAAGTGGCCACAGCTCTCACATGACACAGACGGCTCAGAAACTCCTGAGACCCAACTTCCTGCCAGAGGCCCCACTGGCTGCTTTCTCTTCTTCCTCCTTTTTGGTGAAGGCATTTGTAAATATGTCATTTTCCTTTTCAGAAGTTCTCATTTCAGTCCAGGAAATGAGCAGTCACGGCAACTATATCCAGTGGTCCTGAGGCCAGCGGCCCCTCTTCTCCAGGACCTGGTAGGAACACAAATTTTCCAGCACCTTCAGCCTGCTCTGTCCTCACCAGGGCCATGAGCTGTAACGGCCTCCCAGGCAGGGCTGATGCACCTTTAATTCTGAGGAAGCCTAAAGCAGCGGTTCTCAACCTGTGGGTCGCGATCCCTTTGGCGGTCGAACGACCCTTTCACAGGGGTCGCCTAAGACCATCCTGCATATCAGATATTTACATTACGATTCATAACAGTAGCAACATTATAGTTATGAGGTAGCAACGAGAATAATTATATGGTTGGGTCACAACAGAAGGAACTGTATGTAAAGGGCCAGAAGGTTGAGAACCACTGCCCTAAAGGGTCAGAGGTCTTGGAAACTGCTGGGCTTTGCAAATGTGGGCTCCCTGCCTCAGTGATGACCTCGGGCCCCGGTGGTTCTCCGGGTGGAAGTCAAGGCCTGGCGTTCGCAGAGGACAGGCTCCGGCAGTGGTCCTGAGGCCAGCGGCCCCTCTTCTCCAGGACCTGGTAGGAACACTTTGCTCTCTAACAGACTCTGTTGCATAAGAAAAAAGAACCAAGTTGGCCCACATAGAAATAAACAGCAACTTTATTTAGTTTACTTCGCTTCAGAGAGAAAGATATAGTGTTGTGCTGACCCACTTTTTTAAAAAGTTTATGTTTTTCTTTATATAAATAAATGAATTCATTATAAAGCATTTGAAAAAAGATTTTTGGAGTATTTCCTTTCAGGCCTTTTCCCCTTGTATAGAGTTTTGTTTTTATACCTATAGTCGGGCCACCCTCTAAAATGTTACCTTGCCCCCCGGAAAGGTTCAAACTCCACCCCCCCCCCCCCCCCCATTATCCATCCCAACTGGGCACTGCCCACTCCCTCCATGGTATTTAATGCAATTAATAACAATTACATCTATATTAGGACAGCTATTTGCTTATTTGTCTGACTTCTCTAGATCTGCAGTGTTCAAGATGGCAGCCACGAACCACGCGGGGCTATTTAATTTAGATTAAATGAACTGAAATAAAATTAAAAATTCAGCTTCTTGTTCAGTTGCACTAGCTACTAGTACATTTCAAGTGCTCAAAACCACAGGTTCAGAACAGTTTTGTTTCAGAAAGTTCTGTTGGGCAGCTCTGCCTCAGACCGTCCTTTCCCATGCACACGGGAGTGCCAGGCCCATCTTTGTCTTGTGTAATGAAATATTCCATACACCTGGAATCTGAGAATCTAGTGAAACTTTGGAAATGCTTTATTTCTAAATTATGGGAGGGAGGAGGAGAGGGAGAGAGAGATGGCAGGAAAAAGGAGGGAAAGATAGGAAAAAGTTCCAGAAGAGCTGTGTGGAGGCGTGACAAGAGAATGGCTTGGGGATTGCTCAGTTCTAGGCCCCACATGACTAAGAGGTTAGTCAAGGGCTCCCCAACTGCAGGATGCCAAAAATATTGTGTTATTTGGAAAGCTGTGAGGTCCTCATGTCTTTCTATAAGGGGACCCAAGCATGTAGTCCCTGGGAAATAGGCGCCATCACCCTGCTTGTCCAGGTGACTGGAGCCCAGGAAGGTTTAGAAACTGTCATATTGTCTAGACTCGAGACACTGCACTCTGTGGTCCCACCTGGGCTGAGACCACCTGTGCGGCTCCCCCAGGGGCTGAGAGCTGAGCACTCCCTGCTTCTGTGTCTTTGCTGTGGGCTCACCCTATAATGCAGGTTCACCCTATAATGCAGCTGATTCCCTGCTTCCCCGGGCTGCCATTAGTCTTGTCTAGTCAGCAAAGCCTGCTTTTTCAGTAGCATCCGCTACTGCATTATGTGAGTCTTCCTCTCCCCCAGCTAACCCAGATCTGGACTGGCTGTGAGCTGGGCATGTTGAGAAGGCAAATCAGCCAGGATGGGCCCTTACCTTGTTTCCCCACCATGCTTCAGGGTAGACTGAACAAGGAAGGCAAGTCCATAGGATATGTATGTGGGCTGGGCTCTGCTGCAGGGGGAGGGGTGATGCATGGGTCCTGATCCATCCCCTGGGTTTGTAAGCAGAGCAGTTCAGAGAAGCTAGTGACCTGGAAACCACCCTGTGAAATGAACACTACATGTATGCAACAAGGAATCATGTATGGGAAGATTTGTAGGCCAGCAACCTGGCCAGTGGGTATCACACTGAAAGGTCAGGGCGGAGAGGAGAGTGAAAAAGAAAACTCAAGGGCCAAGGGAGCCTTTGCCAGAGTCAAGTTCTGGCTCAGAACTGGGATCGCGTGTTCCATTTCAGCGGTTCTCAACTTGTGGGTCGCCAACCTGTGGGTCGCCTAAGACCATCAGAAAACACATATATAATTACATATTGTTTTTGTGATTAATCACTATGCTTTAATTATGTTCAATTTGTAACAATGAAAATACATCCTGCATATCAGATATTTACATCAGATATTCATAACAGTAGCAAAATTACAGTTATGAAGTAGCAATGAAAATAATTTTATGGTTGGGGGTCACCACAACATGAGGAACTGTATTAAAGGGTCACGGCATTAGGAAGGTTGAGAACCACTGATTTAGATGGAAGCAGCCTCTTAAAGGAGCCCACACACATGGGGCAGATTAGCCTCACATGCAGTGTTGGGCACTGACGTAGAGGAAGATGCCTAAAAAAGCAAATCAAGCCATTGCGGTCACCTGAGCTATCAGTTAAAAATTAGGTGCAGCAGTGAGTTGACTGAAGACCCAGGGTAACAGTGGCTTAAGCAGGACAGAAGTGTGTTTCTCTCTCACATTTAAGATGTCTGAGGCTGGTGTGGTGGTTCCAATATCAGGGGCCGGACTCTTTGTAGTTTATTGCCATCATCCTCAACATAAACCTTCCAACTTGTGGTCCAAAATGCCTGCTCTGGCTCTAGCCAGCAGGAAAAAGGAAGGAGAAGAAGGGCACATCCTTCCCTTTAAGGACAATCCCTGGAAGTCACTCATAGCACTTTCTCATACATCCCATTGTCTAGAACGTAGTCACATGGTCACATCTAGCTTTAAGGGAAGCTGAGATAGACAATCTTTCTTTTTTCCTGAATAGTCACGTGCCCAGCCATAATTTGGGTGTTCTAACTAGCAATCTCTGCCACAAGAGCTATTATGAAGTGCATCAGCATGAATGAGAGTATAGATGAAGCATCGGTTGTCTACCAGGAAAACATCTATCATGATCAGCCAAATGCTTTTGTATTTGTGTCGAATCTTCTGCTCTCAGCATCGAGATCTGTTTATTGAATTTACAGTTACTGCCTTGGATGGGAGACTTTTAGCATGCGAAAGCAGAGCTGGGGAAAGTGATAAGTTGTTTATGTGTTTACTCTTCTGTGCCTGCCACTTATTGCGATTCAAAACTTGTTTAGATGTGCCATCATTATGAATGGGGGGAGCGATGGTTTCGTACGCATGGCCTGGAGGCCTTCAGAGGAACCTGCTTCTGTCCAAGGGGGAGGTTTCTGGGCCAGCGGCCCCGGGAGGTCCAGATGTCAGACAGAGTGGAGGCTGCAGAGACGCTCCTGTGAGCAGAGTGGCAGGGACCAGAGGGCTAGCTGGACAAGAGTGTGCGTTGGCTGGAACAGTTTTGTCTTAGCTCTCGGTGCCTCGCCTATTGGGTGTTGAAGAGATACTCCCTTGAGACCTGGGAAGTCAGCGCTGCCTCTCTCCCTGGACTCCTGCCTCTTGTAGTCCCAGGAGGGTGTGCCGAGCAGTGCATGGCGACTGGGGGTAAGGACAAGGTTAATTGGAAAGGTCAGCTTGTGCTCTCTTCTGTAGCTGAGCTGTTTAAATCCTTGGAGCTTGCAGCCGGTGCTGGCTTTATCTGGGTAACCATCAGCAAGGTGCCCCCCATGTCACACGGTGTTTGTAATGAGGGCAGCTTCTGAGGGTCTGGGGTGTGAGAAATGGAAAAGGCCTGTCCTGGCATCTCCATGGGGCTGGAGTCCCCAAGCTCTTCCCGCCCAAGGAGCGCCCTGGGCTTTGTCTGGAACTCAGAGTTGGAAGAAAGGGCCTGGAGCCCTGGCTGTCACCTTCCCACTGATTGACTCTGGGGGGTGGGGAGGGGGGGTTGTTCCAGGCAGAGGGAAGAGCATGTTCAGATGCCTTCCTGCACGAGTGAGCGTGGTGTGTCCCAGGGGTGACAGGCAGAGCATGTGGGGCAGGATGAGAGGCTGCGAAGGCCCTGAATGCCATGCCAAGGAACTGGGCTTTCTCTGGAGGGCAGTGAGGAGCCTCCACCAAGTGGAGTGTGGGCTGGGGAGAGAGAAGATCGGGTCTGTGTTTATACTGCTCACCTGGTGCAGCACGGAAGAGGGGCTCGAGTATCTGGGTGCAGGGAGACCTGGGAGGACCCTGAGGACCATGGAGCAGGGGCTAGAAGCTACTG
>NW_006290441.1:884222-934475 GCF_000327345.1 Myotis davidii
GCAGGAATGTTTTATGGAGCAGCTTTCCACAAAGGTATTGGTGAGAGCTTCCCTGCGGCCTGGGGTGACAGGGTTGCCTTCCTCAGTTTGTGGAGTGGGAGGCATGCCTGGCAGCTACACAGAGGCCTGGGTCATGGTCACCACCAACGGCTGGGTGAGAAGAGTGGTAGGCTTTCGGGCTGAGCAGCTCCTGCTGGGAGAGCCATCTGGGTGCCCTGGCCTCATTGTCTGCAGTGAGCTTTGAGTGCTCTTCCCATCGCTTACTGCCTGGAGCCTTGCCCAAGCCTAAAATTGCACCAAGCAGGAAATTTGGTGGCTGCCCTCCAGCCTTCAGGAAAAGATCCATCTCCCCCAGAACTAGGAGAGGCTGGAGAACCTGGGTCCTGCCCCCTGGAAGGGGCTCACGCCTAGAGCCTCGATCCAGCAGCAGTGCCTGTCGGTTATTATGCACCTACTGTGGTGGACACAGGGCTAAATACTTTCTGTACATTTTCTCATTTAATTGGCACACCAGCTCCACAATGCGGGTATGATTATTCTAATCTTTCTTATTAGTCAGTTTAAAAGTAGAGGCTAAGCTACCTTTGTGTTTGAAAATATATACTTACACATGTAATGTGCACAACAACCTGAGTAAGGTTTGTTTACTTCCTCTCCCTCCATATTACAGCTGGGAAGGTAGCTGTTCAGAGAGGTGAAGAGAGCTGACCAAGACCACTTAGCTAGAAAGTGGTAGAGGTAGGATTTGAACCCAAACAGCTTAACGCTTAACCAGTTTACTCCTTAATCTCTTCTCAACACCCCAGCTCTTTCTCTTTGAAATTGGCTTGACTGCTTTCCATGACTGGGGTATGGTAGGAGTTATTTCTTGGCATGTGAAAGGTAAGTAATATGTGGTGCTTTCCCCATCCATGTATTCATTCATTCATTCATTCATTCATGTATTCATTCATTCACTCATTGAAAAATCGTTAAGTGTGTACCAGCACTGTGCTCCTGGCTGGGATGTCTAGGATGGGGTCTCTGCCCACTAAGAGTTCATGGCTTGGAGAGGAGATAGATATATAAAGAAACGCTAAGATTTCACGGAAGGAGGAGAGCTAAGGGGAGGAAGCCCAGGTTGCTATGGTAGCACAGAGGTGGCCTATCTGGTAGGGTAGAGAGCGTGAGGAAAGCTCTAATAGGAGGTGGATTTGAGCTAGATGAGCTGTTTCCACGGTGGTGGGGTAGGGGTGGGTGCCACCGCAGGAAGACCTTATATGTCAGGCTAATGGATTAAGACTTGATCCTACAAGCCTTGGAAAGAAGGGAAGAATTTTAAGTAGGGAGTAGCATGAGGAGGTCTGTGCCTTAGAAAGACCATGCTGATGGAGGCTGGCTTGGAGAGGGTAAGATTAAGGACCAGGAGCCTAACTGGGAGACTTCTGGAACAACACAGGTGAGGAAGGCTGTAGGTGGAAACTAGCACAGTAACGGTGGCAATGGAGGTGCAGCTCCAGGAAGATCTGGTGACGAATTTAGGTATGGGAAGATGTGAGAGAGAGGGAGGAGTGGCGATGATTTTGAGTGAAACACGCATGGAAATGCAGGCAATTACTCAGGGGGAGGCAGGCTGCCCCTGTTTGGGGAGGGAGGGTGAAAGAGCATGTAGGTAGACAGCATGATGGTGAAAAACATTGGCAGCCACCATATCACACCCTTGATCTCAGCCAGTGGGGACACTGCAGCCTTAGGATTGGGTGTGGGCGAGTAAGGAAGCCTGCAGTTTGTCTCCGTTTAATCAGGAGCCTCTCTCTATGACCACATTTCTGTTTTCCAAAGTGGCGATCTATTCTTTGGAAAAGAGAATTGTACCGGTGCACAAACCTTTTAGCCAATCAGATGTGTTTTATAGGGTTACTAGAGACTGGGGGAATTTTCCAACCCATTTCCCCTCTGCCCATTCAGAGTCTGAGTAGACAGCACTGCCCATTTCGGCCTCTCAGGCAATTACAAGTTTCCGTCTGGGCCCTCGAAGACCTGCTTTCTGACACATTCTGAGTTGATATGACGTCATGATCAGAAAGAGTCACATAGAAGAGCTGTCAGGTCTTTCAGTGCTTGTGGAGGGTACCGTGTTGAAATGTACATTTCCTTTGAGGTGACAGGAGAGTCGTAAAGCCGCATGGCCGTCACAGAGCAGGCCAGGGAAGCCCGCAGAAGCCCAGATCAGAACCAGGTTTCAGGGCCAATTGTGGGAGCCCCACAGTGCAGTCCCAGAACTGCTAATGTGACTGCCACGACCCCAAGCTTTCTAACAAAACTTCGTAATTAAACAGGGAATGGCAGCGACTCATATCAGCAAGCCGTCGCTTTCAGCTCTTGGAACACTTCAGTGCTCGTATAATGCATGTGGACAAAGCAAACCTGAACCATCCAGGGGCTCTGGGCACACCATTGTCCTAGCGCCAGGGATGTAGGAGTCGCAAGTTTCTATAGCAACGAGGCAGAGAAACTGATCTCAAATCTTCCAGGGCCCTTTGCCAAGGTTATAAGGACACTGTCTAAGCCCTGGAGATGATGAAACTGACTATCTCTGTCTTCGAAATATTGACGTGGAGGTGAGGAAGAGGTTCTTTTTTGTTTGTTTTTGTTGTTTGTTTGTTTGTTAATCTTCACCTGATAATATTTTTCCATTGATTTTTAGAGAGAATGAAAGGGAGAGGGAGAGACACAGAGAGAGAAACATTGATGTGAGAGAGAACCATCGATTGGTTGCCTCCTGCACTCGGGGCCAGGGATCAAGCCTGCAACTGAGTTACATGCCCCTGACAGCAATCAAAGCCGGGACCCTTCAGCACCCCCCCACCAACCCCCTGCCCCGAGGCCAGCTTCCCTCTGTGTTCCCAGCAACCCACTGTTGCAGCTGCTTGGCCTTTCGCTGTTGAGGCTTGGTCCTCAGGGGCCTGCTGAGGGGAGGGTGTGAGGCTTCTCCTTGGCGGAGCTGGTATCTCCATCTGACTTGCCTCTGATCTTCCTGCAGGAGGTTGTGAGCAGTGAGCATGTGTCAGGATAGCTCTTTGGACCGGTGACCAGGCTGAGGGACAGCCTCTTCAAAAGAGACCTCTGGGGTTGGCTCCAGCTCTGGGCTTATATGGAAAGTTCTGGAAGGAGGGCGTGGTCTGAGCATCTCTCTCCAGGAGGGAGGCTGTACCCAGGACAAAAGTAAAGGGAGGAGCAAGGACGAAAGGAGCATGGCTCCACTGCTGACTGAGACACACTTGCGGGCAAGAGGTACTCGGGGATGAGAAGGGCCTCTGGTCCGTCTTGAGCCCTTGAGAGGGAGCCTTGGGTGTCAGAGCTGAGGGCAGAACCACACGCCGCAGATGGGATTGTCCTCAGCACCAGGCCCCACGAAGATCAGGTCGCACAGCACGCGCTTGTTAATGACGGAATTCATTCATTTTGCATGTTTTGAGCGCCTGCTCCCTGCCAGACACTTGTCTAGCTGGGGGATATAGCAAGAGAACAAGATGGTTAAAGCTTTGCTCGTAGGAAGCCTACATCCTGGGGCTGAGTGGGCAGTGGGGGGCAGGGCTCCCAGAGCTCTGATGGTGGGAGGAAGGGGAAATGGGGGAGAGGCCAGCGTTTATTGGAACCTTTGGCCTTAGGTGGTCTGGCATTGCTGTCCAATGGGGATAATGCCAGGAAATTAAAGAAAGCAAAGGCAGGAGTGAGGAGGGGAGACCCGCACACCTACGTGTGGGTCGGTGGCTGGAAGCCTTCTGTATGGCATCTCCTGTAATCCTCCCAAAGACCCAGTGAGGCCCTCTTTATAATCACCATTTATAGATTCACCGAGAGGGTGAGCAGCGCGCCCAAGGTACACATCTTGGAAGGCAGGGTTTCCCTCAGGTCAGGAGGACATCGTTCTACTGGGAAGGGGAGCTGTGAGGTCCCAAGGGGAGGGCCTCAGTTTCTAGGGTTGCTGTTTCCAGCAATAAAATATTTGCCTCAACTGCTGACACGGGAAGGTGCCGGTGACACCCTGGCCTCTCCCACCCTTCGGCCCAGCAGCTCAGCTGGCGTCCGAACAGGACAGGTGCCCCGGGGTGTCGGCTGAAATGGAAGCGCAGCTGGAGGAGCAGCTCTGCCCAGCTGCTGCTGCAGGACATTGGGCCTTTTCCTCCCAGTGGCCTTCTGTCCCCAACCGTGGCCCCGGGTGGTGGCTGTGGGGTGGGCTGCACTACCTACAGCACCTGCCTTGGCCTCAGAGCCGGTGTGGTCAAGGTGACACAGCAGGTTTGAATTCCAGCTTGCTTTTTTCCAGCCCTAAGCCAGTTCCCCAGACTCCCATAATTTCATCATGAGCAAAACGAGGCTGACCGTCACCACAGCACAGGACTGTGACGAGAATGAGCACAAATAAGACTGCTAAAGCACTCAGCAGTAGCTGGCATCTAGTAAATGCTCAATAATTGGTAGCTATTCTGATTGTTATTATATTATATTAGTATCAGATGAAATGTGGTCGTGGGCTGGGCTGTAAGGCACAGTTGAGTCATATTTCCCCAGGATGCACAGGGCAAGGAAACTTACAGCCGATAGAGACTTCATGGCAGAAGATTCTAAACTTCCTTGTCATCAGACCACCTAGGAGCTTATTAAAGGTCCAGGTTATACTCCCCCCCATTCCCTCCTCCCTCCCCAGAGATTTTGATTCATGGGTCTGGAGTGAGGTCTTGATTCTGCATTTTTAATAAGATTCTGAAGTGGTTCTATTGCAGGAAGTCCAAGGGCAATGTTTTGGGCCGCGCTGCTTTCTAAGCTGTTTTCTTCGGCCCGGCCTAAAGACTGGCTCTCCTCCGCAGCTGCCATGGTCAGGCTATTTCTGTCTAATCACCAGGAGCTGTCGCCTCAAATCGGGCTCCTTTTCCCGGGCAGCCCTGGAGACACGCGGACAAATCCTTTCTCCTCGCTCCCTGTCTAGACACCATGCTGACCTACAAAAGCTTTTCTCCTTATAAAACATGATCACCTGTCTCCCGGCGACCACATTTTTCAAACTCTCTCCCAAGAAACATGGTTAGAAAAGAGTTTTTGGTTTTTTTTCTGACTTGGGAATCTGTCGTAAAAGTGTTCCAAAGGTACAATGCATTTGCTTTTATTGGTCTATTGAACAGATTCCCTAGCAAATGTAGAGTAGGGTTGCCGAGTAGTTAAACATACAGACTGTGGCACTGGACAGCCTGGGTTTAAACTATACTTCTGCCCCTTATTAGCTGTGTGATCTCGGGCAAGTTACATAACCTCTCTGTGCCTCAGTTTCCTCATGTTTGTAGCAAGACTAACAGCAACGCCTATCCCATAGAGTTGTTGTCAAGATTGGCTGAGTTAATACGGATAAAGCACTTACAGTGCCTTCAAAGCAAACTGTAGCTGCATGCCACCACCTGGACACACCCAGGGAGCATGGGCATCACATACGTTTCAGGAAATTAAATAAGAATCTACGTAATGGTGCTGACTGTCTTCAGCCAAGCCCTGTTGTTTCCCGACATAGAACGCTGCCTCGAAGCACCGCTTTGCGAAGCAGGGACGAACAAGCCACAATAACGGTGGAAGAAGCCACATCTGTGGCCACCACGTGTGAAGCTGAATGTCATTTTGGTCAAACCCCATTAGCAAACCCCGGCCAGCCTTCTCTGTACAGAATCACTCTAGCTGCGATCTAGGGGGCATGCAGGGGCCAGGGGACTATTTTTTGTCCCAGTCTTTATTTCTAGGATATGGACTTGCTTCGGGTCTTGGTTTCCTTGAGGACAGAGCTGTAGAGGAAGAATCTGAGGTTGCCCTAACCGGTTTGGCTCAGTGGATAGAGCGTCGGCCTGCGGACTCAAGGATCCCAGGTTCGATTCTGGTCAAGGGCATGTACCTTGGTTGCAGGCACATCCCCAGTGGGGGGTATGCAGGAGGCAGCTGGTCGATGTTTCTCTCTCTTCGATGTTTCTAACTCTCTTTCTCTCTCCCTTCCTCTCTGTAAACAGTCAATAAAATAAAATTTAAATTTTTAAAAAAAGACTCTGAGGTAATGAAGGGAGGTATTAGCAGTGGACAGAATGGCAGTGTCCTTCTGACCTTCAGTGATGACCAAAGACAGGGGAAGGAAAGTCCCACTCCCCCCATCCCCTCCCTGCAGGTCAGAGCCTGCCTTGCCTTCCTTGGGAGGCAGGATAGCAATGGTGCTTGGCACTGGAGTCTTGGGGTAAGCCAACCCGCTGGGCAGCCTGGCCTGGTACCTGTTAGCTGTGTGGTCTTGAGAATTTTGCTCACCAGCCTAATCCTCCTCTGTAGGATAAAGATAATAATAGTACTTACGTCACTGAGTTGTTGCATTGAGTTCAGCAAGGTAATGTATATAAGGTACCTAGAACTCAATAACTAAGCTTTTTTATTATTATTTCTGAGTAGTCTTTTCCATGCACTCAATCTAGGCTAAAGTCTTGATAATTCAGGTGTTTCCCTATGGAGGCTCCTTAAAAGCATAGTCAAGAACAGCTAGAGAGAAAACACAGATTGAAAGACAGTATACTTGGGCCAGCCCATGAGTTACTGTGTGTGTGTTTGGACAGGAAGTGGGTGGGGACTTGGAGCTCCGTGTGTAGGGAGCACCCTCTATACCAGTGATGGCGAACCTTTTGAGCTTGGTGTGTCAGCATTTTGAAAAACCCTAACTTAACTCTGGTGCCGTGTCACATATAGAAATTTTTTGATATTTGCAACCATAGCAAAACAAAGACTTATATTTTTGATATTTATTTTATATATTTAAATGCCATTTAACAAAGAAAAATCAACCCAAAAATGAGTTTGCGTGTCACCTCTGACACGCGTGTCACCTCTGACACGCATGTCACCTCTGACACACGTGTCATAGGTTCGCCATCACTGTTCCATACAGTAAAGGTGCTCTTTAGGATTTCCTGTGACTCTACTGGGTGCTCCTGAGGCAGTTGCAGGAAGTAAAGGAACAGGCGGAAAAACAGGTCTAAACAAGCAGGCCCCAGGAAGCAGGGCTCAGTACCGTGAGGCAGCCAGTCCCTAAGCTGCTGAGGAGGATGTGGCCTGCAGGAAAGGCACCAGCTGCACAGGCTGGAGTGGGCTTGGGTCAACGAGGTGGCGGAGAAGGTCTGGAACTCAAGGTGGAGGTCACTGCGTGCCGGTCAGCAGGCAGACCTCAGGGCAGGCTTCAGGAGCTCAGGTGGCCTGGCCTAGCAGGGCAGGACTCTGCTTGCTGGGAAGGAGTGGCATGAGCTCAGAGCTCAGAGTCCAGCCCTGGAAACTGGAGCCCATGGAAACAGGGGAGCCAACCCTAGGAGCCTGGAACTTGGCCCCAAAGGACAACAAAGGCAGTACAGAAAAAATAACACAGAAGATTGCACCTAGTTCAGTGGTTCTCAACCTTCTGGCCCTTTACATATAGTTCCTCATGTTGTGACCCAACCATAAAATTGTTTTCATTGCTACTGCATAACTGTAATATTGCTACTGTTATGAATCGTAGGGTAAATATCTGATATGCAGGATGGTCTTTGGCAACCCCTGTGAGAGAGTCGTTCGACTGCCACAGGGGTCGCGACCCACAGGTTGAGAACCGCTGACCTAGAGCTTTACTATGCGCAAAAAATCACATTATCTCAAGCAATTTTCCCACCAACCCAAGGAGGAAAGTATTGTTATCACCGTATTACTGATGAGTAAACTGATTGCCTGGAGATGCTCAGCCCAGAACCAGGAATTGGCCAGGCCTGCTCGCTCAGATCACATGCTCTTACCCAGGCACTAGAGAACTTGGGTCTCCAGGCGGCCAGGGCCCAGCATCTGCCTCCCCAGCAGCTTTTTACACTCGTTCTTTCATGTTATATAAAAAGCACAACACTGTGGACTGAGAGCCACATAGATGCACCGTGGGTTTTTGGAAAGGAACCTGATGGAGCTCCTTGTCCAGTCTCCTAACTTAAAGATAAGGAACTGAAGGTTCAGAGTTTAACAGCCTTGTCTGGGGGCACTGGAAGATGGTAGCAGAGCCAGGTCTGCTGGCTCCTTGCCCCCATTGTCTCCGCTGCATGAACGGTCTCCCTCCCATGCTGTAGTCTATGTGGCTTATGGGCCATGCTACATAAGGAGCCGCAGCAGCAGCAGCATTAAAGGCACCGGCATATCTCACAGGACAGGTGGCCAAAGTCATTTGTGTCTGTAGTTGCATTTGTAAACACAGCATGAAGAACCCATCAAGAAACTGGCAGCAGTTGCACAGGTTCTGTTTGTCTGCTAATTAAAACAAGGGGAACGCCAATGGAAAGAAGATGGATTGGGGAAAAGGTGGCAGTTCTCAAGTCATGCAGAAGGGCAGGAGGGGTAGCAGTCCATGCCTTGGGCGGGGATAGCCCTGCCCCTCAGTGGGTGGGTGTGTTGGTGGCTTTGGCTCAGTCACCACCTTCTCATCTGTCTGGCTGACTGGCTAAGCATCTTGAGGGCAGTACTGTGTCATATTTACCTTTGCATCAGCAGCACTCAACACGGGGTCTGGCATGGAGCAGGTATCCAAGCAAATGTTTGACTTACTGAATGAAGGATTGAAAACCATTACTCAAGGGAAGAGTGAGACCGAATGTCTGGTCAGTAGATCTCTCCTCCTTTCATATTACACCTACCGTGGTCTCCAATGCCTCCAGGTTTGGCCTGCAGGGAGGCCCCATGGTCATCCTCTGCCTCTTGGAAATTAGTCTCAGGAGCCATCGGCTTGGTGATGGGGATCACCACTGGCGTTGGTTGGTGCCGACTGGCTGTGGTCAAAGGCCTGGATGCCAGGGTCAGGTGCTTCACTTTAAGTCTTGGTTTTATCCCTTTCCAGCTGTGTGACCTCTCAAGCTTCCATTTTCTTAACTGTCAAGTAGGGGTGATAGCACCGGGGATGCTGAGGAATGAATGAGACAGTGTACAGTTCTGGCACCTAGTAAGGGCTCAGTCCACGTTAGGTCTTTGTACTGTCATTCCCTGAACAGCCGGGGGAGTGACAGGTCCCTTCTTGCTCCCTCTGCCAGGTGGGCAGTGAGCAAGCCTGGGCTGTGCCCACATTGCCTTTGTTTAGGAACACAAAGGAGAATGGGAGATAATGAGGCAGAGAGGAGGGGAGTCTATCAGAAATGATGGGAGAAACTATCGGATGCACAGACATTCGTGGGACAAACCCATGATTGGATAATATTTTCATTCTGTTTCTTTCATCTGTGACTTGGTTATTGGAAGTGCAGGAGAAAAGCCAGAATGCACTGCTATGATTGTAAATGAGGCTTATAAATACCTGTTGTGGAGAGCAGGCAGCATGGAGAGATCGGGGTGCCCACAGTGAGCCCCGACTCAGTGCCATGGGCCCCAGCTCTTCTGATCTGGAGATGTTATACATGTCTGTCTCTGAGTGACTCACCTCACTCCTGGAGGCTCCTCAGGGAGACCTACGTGTATCAGCATTGAGGCTAAGGATTACTGTGGCATTGAATGGGCTTGGGAGACATTGGCATCATTGGGTATGGCAAATACAGCACCGTTTAGAGCAGGGAAGACCTGGGTTTGCGTTTCACTCTATCACTTGCCAGCTGTGTGGCTGTTGGCGCCTTGGCCAGGCCCCAATCGCCCTGTATACTGCAGGTAGTGACACACGACGAATGGGTTGCTGTGAGGATGGAGCTGGTTCCTGAGGGCAGCTCGGCAGGAGTCTTTCCAGCTTTGGCAAGATAGGCAGGCATTTCTGAAGCCAGACAACTGTAATATTTTCAGGGGCCTGAGGTTACCTAAAGGCTGGGGATTAGCAGGGATAGGCAGGGGTCTAGGGCGACATGCTGGTCATCAGGATGATGCAAGTGTGCGCAGGCCCAGCTTTTGGCCCCCGAGCAGACCCCAAAGGTTGAGCCATCTGACCTTCTGAAGGATGAGTCTAGTTATTGTTCTAGTTATTATTATTATTTGTACAATTATGCAGCACCCACACTGCCGTCTGCTTAGTTAGCTGGCCTTTCAGTTTTGATCAGTGACACCAACTGCAAATGATCTGGGTCTGAGTCCCTGCTCGGCCTTGCTGAGAGGGAGGGTTGGCTGAGGGCTGTTAGCTGGTCAGCCCTCCCACTGCTTCAGCCCATCAGAAAGCCCTTGTCCTGCCATTTAACACCCCTCCCACCCCTACCCCTTACTTACTCCCCTCCCCCCTGCCCCACACACCTTGGCTTTGACCTGGCCAGCCTCAAAGAAGCTTGTCGGGCAGCCCTTCGTGTTTTCCGTAGGACTGCGGCCAGGACAGTAAGTCTGCCATATTGGTTGAGGAAATCTCTAATGCTCTTCTCCATCGGCTGCACAGCTGACCAGAGTGGCCCTGGGATGTGAACACGGAGGGATCCCACGGATGGTTTAGTTCAGGTGAATGGTTGTTGGGAGCTCAGTCTCCAGTCTCGGCTTGGTGTGGCCTGGGAGGTCTCCACAACTATAAGGTCAGTTGTCTGTCTCCCCTTTTCCTCAGTGGAGGCAGCACCACACCTGTTTTGAGCAGGTTGGCTTCCAGAAGGGTTAACTGCGAAATGCACCCAGGATAGCAAAGCTAATGAGCCCTTTTCAAATGAAAAGTGCCCATTTTCAGGTTGGGTATGTCTCCCCAGAGGGGTGTTAGGATTTTGGTTCAGATGGTGTTGCCCTGCTGTTGCTGAGAGAGCCTGCCCCGTGCCTGCCTTCCTCTCCTGTAGGCAGAGATAGAGCCCTGTCAGCAGCCCAGGAAGGGCCCTGCCTTTGGGTTCCTGTGGAGGGAGGGCATTAATTCACTTCATTTAAAAATTGCCTTAAGCTTTTGAGTGTATGTTAAGGATGTCAGGGAGCTAGTTCCCCTCCCTGACCATTTTAGGCCAGGAATTTGCATTCCCTGGGCCTCTCTCTGGCTAGCCTGGCCTTGCAAGCCCATGCCTGTGCATGAGTCTGCGTTGGGGAGGAGTGGGCGAGAGTCTGGCTCACCAGACCTGGGGAATGAGCAAGGCCCTGGCTCCAGGAAAAACTGCCCCTGTGGTAACCAGGTAGATCTGTGCTACCTGAGCCCTTGCTCAGCTGCCCTGTCCGAGTCCTGCAGTGCTGAGGCCTGGGCTCAGAACTTCCGCAGGTACAGGAGTGTTTCTGTAGAAGATCCATACTGAGTGTGAAAACCAAAGATAGCTGCTCACATATACCCACTCATACACAAGCATGCACGCATAAGCAGTCATACACATACATACACACATTCACACACAGCAAACACACTTACACGTAGACATACACACACCTGTATGCAGGCTCTCTCTGTTTCACAAACACTCTCATATACACACACATACACACTCTGTTTCATACACATATTCTCACACTCTGTCACATACTTTCTCTCACAACACACACTGCCTCACACAATACTCTCTTTCATACACACACATTCATGCACATACACAGACATCTATGCACACACACACACATACACACACATAGATCGATGAGATTGCTGCTCATATCTGCAGCTCCCAGCTAAATCCACTACTGGATGACTTAGACTTACTTGCTCAGCACAAAGTGGGGACAAAGCTGTGACTCTGTGCCCTGGGTACCCAGCCAGTTCTGGGACTGGAGGCACACATCCTAGAGCCAGAGCCCCCAGGATCACAGAGATACTAAGAATGAGGGCCAGGCTGGCTTCTTCCAGAGCAGCAAGCCCCCTAAAGAATCCCAGGCTGGTGTGACTCACTAATGCATGGGTTAGATGCATCTTCTACATTAAATCACGCCCCTCAATGGGCCCGTGTCCAGCTGCTCACTTCCCCTGAAGGGCTAGTGCCTGTGGACAGAGACTATTTTGCATACACTGGAATTTGCATGATGTGATCAAACTTGTCCTTTCCCCACTCATGACTGTTCCTTTGTCCTTATTGGAGGTATTTAGCCAGGGAAGCAGGATAGGGGTGCAGAGAACACAGGCTCTACAGTAAGACTGAACCACAGTTGCACCTGGGCTCGCTATGGGATCCAGGTCAAAGCCCCGAGCCTATTTTCTCAACTGTGAAGTGAGGATATTCATGTCTATCTTTTAGACTTGTTGTGAGGTTTAAATAAATGTTATGAAAAGAGACCAGCAATGTAACTGGCATACAGTAGGTGTTCAGTAAATGGGTAGCTCCCTTCTCCAGTCTTTGTTTTACATTCTCCTGGCTGAGGGGCAGCTTCAACCTCCATGAGAGAACCAGACCCATTCAGACACAGGTGAGTCTCCATGCTGCCTGTGCTGCCTTGCCAGCTCAGATGATGAGGGGACTCGATTCTGGCCTGCTCCTTCTTGACCTGGTGTGCTAGGTTCTTCAGAGAAACAGAACTAACAGGGTATATATATATATATATATGTAATTTATTATAAGAAATTGCCCCATGATTATGGAGGCTGACAAGTTCCAAGATCAGCAGTAGGCCAGCTAAAGACCTAAGAGTGCTGATGGAGCTCCAGTCTGAGAGCAGCAGGTGTGAGACCCAACAAAAGCCAACATTTCGGTTCTGGTCCAAAGGCAGGAAAACACTGATGTTCCAGCTCAGGCAGGCAGGCAAGAAGTGCTCCCTATGGCTTGCAGGAGGATCATCCTTTTGGTTCTATTCAGGCCTTCAGCTGATTGGATGAGGACCATACACATTGGGGAGGGCCGTCTACTTTACTCAACCTACTCATTCACATGTCAATCTCATCCAGAAACACTCTCATAGACTCACCCAGAATAATGTTTTACCAAGTATCTGGGCACTCCATGGTCAAGTCAAGTTGACACCAAATTCACCATCACACCTGGTACTTGGTGACCTCATGCTTCAGTGGGTGTCCTGGTGCAGACTGGGGGCAGGCACCAGTCTTAGGACCTCCTGGAGCTGTTGGTCATTCCTGTGACACTGCAGAGGCTGTATATCCAGACATGAATATATAACAAAGACCCACACCAGCCCTGTGGGCTTCTCTCGATGGCAGAAACATTAAAGCTTTGCCATCAACTTGTTTGAAATGACTCTCATTATCCTCCACATTATCTTTAAAACCCCCTTACCTTTCCTCCTCACACTCTGTTTCTGTTTAAATCCTGCCAGTTCCTTCCTCTTTACTATTTCCTTCTCACACCCATGACTTTTTTCTACCCACTGCCATCACCCAAGCCCTGGCTACCATCGCCTCTTGTCACTTTCCTGCATCTTCCTCCCCAGTGTTGTTCTTGTCCTCACTCTTGCCCTACAGAGCCTATCATCCACACTCACTCTTGCCAGAGGCAGCTCTCTAAAATAAGAGAACCAACCATGTAATTCCCTAATTAATTCCCTTATCAGCTTCTCACTGCCTAGTAGAGTTTGCAAGCTGATGCCATAAGGGCCAAATTCAGCTCACACGTAAGAAATAATAATTTGAATGCCTTTACATATGAAGGTTGTGTGCCTTCCAGTTTACCACAGTCCTCACCACTCCTTATTGTCTTACACCAGCTCACTGCCCTCCTTTGTTGCTTGTTCAGTTCCTGAAGTCAGAGGCCCAAACTCTTCAGTGTAACATTTGAGTCCCTTCACAATTTGACTTTGGCTAACCATCCCAGATTGATTTCTGGCCAGTTCTATCTAAGTACCCTGTGCTCTAGCCATCCTGGTCTGCACCTTTCACCAAACACACAGTATTCTTTCTCATTTCCATACCTTTATCCCGCTGTTCAGTTTGCTTGGGTGGCCTTTCTCTCCTTGAACTCCTGGCCAGTTCCTCATTATCCTGTAAGACTTTGTTCATATGCCACCTCTTTTCATATTTCCTCCTCTGTAACATGGAGTAATCATAGGACCTGCTTCGTGGGGTTGCCATGAGGATGAAGTGAGAGAACCCATGCGAAGTGCTTACTGCAGTGTCAGGAATATAGGCAGTGCCCAGGAAACATCCAGCCATCTGCCTTCCTGGTTTTGATGGTGGCAATGAGAGGGACTGCTGTCTGTCCTTAGCCAGGGTGCCTGAGTTTAACAGGCTTTTACCACCCACAGTTAAAGCAAATAGAGAGTGTTTGTTGTCCATTAGCTATAAATAGGAAATATCCCATTGCAGATGCCTGGCTTGATGGGGTGATGCAAAGTTGGGGGGGGGGTGGAGGGAGAGAATTTATTTATTATACCTAGAAAGCTCTGTGTGAGAAAATAGAACAGAGACAATGAAATCTGATTCTACAAGTACATCTAGACTTATGGCTTAAAAATATTTCTGTTTATATTTAATCTTGAAGGAATTTAAATATTTCATGAGCCATTGCTCATG
Organism: Myotis davidii; assembly: GCF_000327345.1. Classification (NCBI taxonomy): domain Eukaryota; kingdom Metazoa; phylum Chordata; class Mammalia; order Chiroptera; family Vespertilionidae; genus Myotis; species Myotis davidii. The sequence continues at coordinate 898,576 of NW_006290441.1, forward strand.
GCCTGGCACCTCTCACCAGTGAACTGTGGTGGCGGAGACAGCACTATGTGTCATCTGTTTACAGTTCAGGTGAATGAAGCTCTGAGGAAAAACCTGTTAATTGCAGAACCACTAGGAATAATAATTATTGTTTCTGTTTGGTGCTGAAATGAGTTGGCTGCATCAGACTGGAGACTTGCAAGGCAAACAAGTTATCTGCAGGCATAGAAAGTGGATGATAGGTGCCATTTGATCTAAAAGTGCCTCAGACAATAAAATACAGTTCTGTGCCAGTTTTTTTTTTCTTTATGCAGAGAAGAGTCAAAGCGGAGCTAGAAGCAGATGCTTCTTGGCTCTACCCTTAGTCCAGGGTTGGGGCATCTCTAAGATAATTAAGACTTTTAGAAAGATCGTAATCCAAGGAGTTCAGGCACAGACTGAAGCATTCTTGGCTGGGAACACTGAAGTCATTGGCAATCTGGTGCCAAGACCTGAGAGATCCATTTCTTTTTTCTTTTTTAAATATGTTTTTATTGATCTTAGAGAGAAAGGAAGGGAGAAGGAGAGAGAGAGAGAGAGAGAGAAAGGAGAAGGGAGAGAGAGAGAGAGAGAGAGAGAGAGAGAGAGAGAGATGAGAGAGGGGAGAAAAACATTGATCAGCTGCCTTCTGCAGACCCCCTACCAGAAATCAAACCTGGACACCTGTCCCAATGGGGAATTGAACCAGCGACCTTCCAGTGCATGGGGTGATGCTCAACCAACTGAGCCACACCAGCCAGGGCTGAGAGATCCATTTGTAAAAGGGAAAATCTAATCCCTGTGTTGAACTCTCTGCTGGAGGAGGTATCTACATCCAATGAGAGCTGCCATATTGTAGGTGAAGTATGATCACAGACGTGGAAGAAGCCAGCTAGCTTAGTGTGTGGTGTATCAAAGGCCACATTGCTGTTTAGTGAGGTCTGATGTGCTCCTGTTGGAGGGTTATACTTCCCACTGCCCCCAGACACCAGGCTTGGCCATGTGACTTATTTTGGCCAAGGAAATGTGAACAGAAGTGGCATGTGTCACTTCCAGTGGAAGCTTTAAGAGCCAGCCTGTGCTCCACCTTGTACTTTTTTCTCTCTCTGCCATCGACACAGGGTCACTGTTGCAGGTGCTCCATCAGCCTGAATTCCTGTGGGAGGTTGACAGTGACAATACGGGAGCTCCCGGTTGACTTTGATGGATATGTAGCCTGAGGAAGAAGTAAACTTTCATTGTGTAAGCTACTGATATTTGGGGTGTTTTTATGACTGCAGTCTAATCCAGTCTATCCTGACAGGTACACTTTTTAAAAGGAAGAATGATATAGCATTTATTACTTTTGTGAATAACTAGATACATCCTGATTTTTATAGCAGAAGGACAATAAGAAAAAGAAGTGTCCACAATGCTCTAAATGGACCAACAATTCAGTTTGTAAAGTAACATCAAAGACCTAGGAGTCCACTTTTAAAAGTCTGCACACTTATTCACAAAATCATAGTATGTCATGGTCACATGACACTCCCTCACCCACAGAAATGATCAGTTCATGACCGCCCCCATGGATTGTGGGGAAATGTCACATAAGGGAAGCCATCACATATTTGTCTCATTCCCTTCAACCATACCCATTGCTTGATCTTTCTTGATTGCATCTTGCCTTTATGGCTTTGTACATGCTTGATACCCTGCCTAGAATACCATTGTCCTCTTTGCTTCCAACATTTTGTCCCTTTAGTGAACGCCTGGATCCCCCTCCATGTGGATTATCTCCTTTACTATAATAACCTCATGAGGCAGTTCTTATGACCACTCCCATTTTGCAGATAAGGAAACTGAGGCTTCTAGAAGTTAAGTAGGTGACTCCAAGTACAGTGGTAGCAGGAAGCGGGAGGTCTTCAAACCCAAGAAGTCTCGTTTCAAAGCTGACATTCACAACCTTATACATGGCCTCCCTGGGAAAGTCAGTGCATACGCCGGGATACACGGCTGTAAGCAACAGCAACAACAGCACCGGCTGATACAATCAGAGAGAATTACAAAAAGAGTGGGCAGCTCATGGCATGTCCAAGAGGGCTGGAAGACCAGGTTCTCAGTTATGTATCTCACCCCAAGTCTTCCTTCAGTGGAGGGCCACCCCAGCACAGCCAACACGGCCCCTGGGCCCTGGAATGTGGTGTAAACTGTGCCCTAGTAGAAGCTTTAGGAGCCACTGCACAGAAGACTCTTGCTGCTCTTTTTCTCTTCCAGGAAAATGGCCCACATAGGGCTGCTCCTTCAGCCTGTGCCTTGTAATAGGAAGACACATGGAGCAGCAGAGCCTAGCAGAGCTCAGTAGCAACCACAATTGACTCACACCGTCTGCAGCAGTAATATGAGCAAGAAATAAATGCTCTTGTTCTAAATCACTGATGGCCGATGTGGGGGGAGGTTTGAGCATTTGTTACAGTTTTGTTGGGAGCGGGGAGGTTTGAGCATTTGTTATAGTTTTGTTGGGAGGGGGGAGGTTTGAGCATTTGTTATCGTTTTGTTGGGAGGGGGGAGGTTTGAGCATTTGTTATTGTTTTGTTGGGAGGGGGGAGGTTTGAGCATTTGTTATAGTTTTCTTGGGAGGGGGGAGGTTTGAGCATTTGTTATAGCAAAACTGTCTGATAACATGTATCCTGAGAACCACTCCACACCAGTGTCTGCTAAGCAAAGGAAATGCATCAATAAGTAGGACCCAGTCTCTGCCTTCATGACGCTTTTCTGTGGCACTCACAAGTCACAGCTGGCACAGAGAGTGGAAATGTGTTTTTTTTAAGTATATTTTATTGATTTTTTTACAGAGAGGAAGGGAGAGGGACAGAGAGTTAGAAACATCCATGAGAGAGAAACATTGATCAGCTGCCTCCTGCACACTCCCTACTGGGGATGTGCCCACAACCAAGGTACATGCCCTTGACCAGAATCGAACCTGGGACCCTTGAGTCCGCAGGCTGACGCTCTATCTACTGAGCCAAACCGGTTAGGGTGGAAATGTTTTAAGAAAGGCAAAAACACTGGGGAAGAAGATAGACTTTATTTTTTAAAATATGTTTTTATTGATTTCAGAGAGGAAGGGAGAAGGAGAGAAGAGATAGAAACATCAATGATGACAGAGAATCTATTGGCTACCTCCTGTACACCCCCCACTGGGATCGAGCCTGCAACCCATGCATGTGCCCTGACCAGGAATCAAACCATGACCTCCTGGTTCATAGGTCAATGCTCAACCACTAAGCACACTAGCCAGGCGTGGGAACTTCTTTGTTCTCTGTGTGGAGTGTCCCTTCCATTGCCAGTAGCAGAAGATCTGAGTTTGGTTTCATCAGGGAAGCTGGTAGGATCTTTTAGCTGCTGCAACAATGTTCTTAGAGAGGGAATGGGCAGAAGGAGCCTGGCAGTACCGCTAGTACCGTCAAAGCCCGGAGAGCAGGCCCTGGGATGTTCTGAGGGACATGGGCCTGGAGCTCCTTCCAGTTTTTCCTGGTCTGTGTGTTTAGAGAAGCTGATGGGTCCCGGGCTCCCACCCTGACCCGAATGACCGATGCTCTCCCCTGGACTGTTGATATATTGGTTCGGGCTCATTTCTCAACGAGTCCTTTCCTAATGAGAGCCACAGACTGCAGTGCCCCTAAATCAGTCTTCTTCTATGTTCCTGTATTTTCAAGAAGTTGCTTCTCTGTGTCTTCAACTTTGTGGGAAGACCAAGAGCTGTTTTCCCTGTTTCAGTTTAGACACCAGTTATGTACCTCACCCCAAGGACACCAGGATCTAGTTGATTCTGGGCTTTGGCCCCAGGAGTTTTGAGTAGAAAACCAACCTTTGTAATCAAGACACCCAAAGACACATTGTGTTAGAAAGGATTCAGGGCAGTGGAAACCCCTGGATTCCCAAATCCAATTAATAATTTCACGAGACAGTTCATTAGAATGCACAAGTGCTTAACTAAACAAAACCGTAATTGAAGCTGTCAGAAGTGATCCACGTTGTGTTAGCATTTTCTCATTCACACATCATTTCCTCTACAATTTAGTTAAGTAACAAACACTACGTATCCCGCCACTGGCATTTTCAGCCATGAAATGCAGTTGGTGTTTGTATTGGGCAAATGCAGAGAAAGGGCTTTTGACCAACTAGTTGGCAGGAGAGGGGCTCCAGCTTGGGGATAAGCAGGGTCTTGTGCAACCAAAGCCAAAGTCAACCTGGTGTGGCATGGCTCCTGGGAAATTCTCTGGAACTTGGCATCCTGTGGGAAGGTGGCACCTTCTGCGGGCATCTCTGGGGCTCTGCCATCTTGGGGACTGTGCGAGGGAGACAGCCGTTCTGAGCAGAGCTGGCTAACCAAGCTAGTGAGGGCACTGGGCCTGGGCAAGGCTGCCTCTCCCAGGATGCCTGCCAGCCCACCTTCACTGCAGAATCCCTTTAGCAGAAGCTGGTAATCGTGGGAAAGAGATTCCTTTTCTTAGGAGGCTCCTTTTGCAGGGTTACCAGTGTTCTCCCCTTGGTGAGATTGGTGTCAAGCCTTCTTCTCAGTAGGTTTTGAAGCTCAAGGGCTGGAGGTAGGAATCGCAGGGAGTGAGAAGAAGGGACCCTGGGTGTTCCAGCGGGGGCAGGCCTGGGACTGAGGGTTGCTGCAGGAGCTCTGTGACTCCCAGCCTCATCCGGGTAGCCATCCTCACACACAGAAATGGAGAAGGGAGTAACTGCTTGTTTTTTAAGTATTTCTTAGGACAGATCCAATTTGTGCAGCCCCAGAGCAAGGATGACAGAGCTGTATGTGATGGTCTGCTTGACCATTAGTTATCTGAGGATAACTAAAACACCACAAATACTCACTTAATTGAATAAAATGAATCCATATGTGTGTATACATTCTCCCTCTTTATTTCTTCCAGGGTGGGAAAAAGCATTCTCACACAGCAATGAAGTGATACGTTAATGCTAACAGGGTTGGCAATCCCAGTAGGTTTGGGTGGGTGGAAGCCGTACCTCAGATCTCACTAGGGCTGTTCAGTGTCCCTGGATAACAGTGACCTTCATGTGGCCTGTTTTATAGAGTTGACCTTGTCTGGACATGTAGCTTGGTCAGCCATCATCAGCCATGGCCTTGGTGTCTCTCTTGGCTTTAGCACATCTATATGCTGCAATGGTAGTGGGGACAACTACTGCTTATGGAGGGCCTACTGTGTGCCAGTGCAGCCCTGTCTGAGGGTGGGTCTCATTACTGATAGGGAATGGAGACTCAGAGGGGTCAGGTAATTTTTCTAAGGCCACTATGTGCAGAGCTGTGAATTTAAGTTGAAGCTTCTTTTGCTCCATCTGAGATGTTTTCTGTTTGTTTCTTTGTCTGTCTCTCTGCCTGCTAGACTGCCAGGTCTGTGAGGGCAGGGGCTGTGTTGGTTTTATTCACTGGGTCTGAGGGGTAGCTCACCCATGGAAAGAGCAGAAGACTTGTGAGCAGACAGAGACCATGATTACAAACTGTCTCTGCCTCTTACAGGTGTATGACCTCGGATATATTCCAACCTTCCTGCATCCAGTGTATTTGTCCAGTGTATAAAATGGGAATACTCATTCTGCCTTCTTGGACTATTGTGAAGATTCTCAATAATAGCTAACATTTACTGGGTACTTATCATGCGTGTACCAAGCATTTTGCAGGGATAACCTCATTTCATCTTCGTGATATCCCAGGAAGGAGACCATAACTTTCTTATTTTATAGACGGGACACCTGAGACACAGAATGGTGACATGACTTGCTCAAAGCCCCACAACTAGGAAATGGCAGGTTCAGAACCTGAGCCTGGCATCTGAATCTAGACACGGTGTACTCTTCTCTAATGCCTCTCTTAGACAACATGCGCTTGGTGGATGAGGCTCCCAATAAATGATAGCTTTTCTCCTTATGGGATCTGCCTTTTCCCATGGCTAAATTCTTTTCTGGGGTCAGGCCTCCTTTTGGATTCCTGTCTGACGAGCAATCAGACTTTGGCTTTCTCTCACCTCTGGCATCCTATTGGTCTCTGGACTCCAGACTGCCCTGGCCCAGTTGCTCCTGCCTCTGTGGCCACTCATCTAGGTGGCCATAGTTCTATCACTATGTTCACTACCCCCACCTCCAGCAGCCAGGATGGCAGCGCTGGGAGATGGGTCCAAGCTCAGCCTTGGGGCGGAAGTCTATTAGTCTTTTGACAGCTTCTTCGAGTTTGCTCTTTATAGGGTAAGAACGGGAGTGGGACAGGACTGGTGGCTTGTGGCCAGAGCCAGATTAGTGACAAACAATGGGAAATGTACCATTTCACTGTTAGGAAACAGATTCTCACTGTGATTGGTCTTTTTCTCATCCACATTCAGAAATACCAGGATCGTTGACGCTTAGGCCACTAGGGAGGCCTGCCACCCATTGTCACTGCAAAAGCAATGCTCATGGACGCTCCTTCCTGGGGGACAGTTTAGGATGCTGCTGCGTGAAGGCCCGAGTTTATGTCACCCATGTGGGGAGCCTCGGCCTGCAAGTCAGAAGTGACTTCCCGGAATGGTCAACCTGGGGTAGGCAACTGCAGGAATGAGCTTGGGAGTGCTAGAAACCTAACTCTGCCTCAACGCCACACTCCCAAACTTACTCCTGAGGAACCTGAGATAAGCAACCTCAGTTTCCCCACCTGCAATGTGGGAATCACTGAGCAGGTTTGGGTCCAAGATGCTGGGTCTGAGCTGCCCACTGGCCCACCAGCTGGCCTTATTTCCCATCCTTGCCCCGTTCAAGCCTGATGCTTTCTTTCTGAAAGTCCCACCAGAATTGGTCAAACGGGAGCCTGTAAGTGTCTAGAAACACATTTCAGTCCCACTTACAGCAAAGGAACAACAACCTTTAAAGCTCTACACAAAAGTAAATGATGTTCCCTGTGAGCAGCCCCAGAAGAAATGTCATTGGAGACACACACTGTTTTATGTGCCCTATGTAAATGTCCTAGGAAATTAGCTGGCTTCCTTCTTTAAAGCCCTCTTGTCCCTTGTCTTGAACAAAACAGATTAGATATTTTGAGTGGCAGGAGCTGGAGGCTTCGCAGAGAAGGCAAGTGCCCTGGTGATGTGGAGGCTGAGGTGGGCTTTGCATTGATGGGAGACGGCGTGTTATCAGTTTCATCACCAGGGCCTCTTTGAGATGTGCCAGCCACCGGCCTCTCATAGGATGTGTGAGATGACCCACACCTTTGAAATAGGTAGACTCTGTGGCAATGGAGGGCTTCAAAATCCAGAGTCAGATTTGTTTTTAAATATTTTTATTGGTTTTTAGAGAGAGAGGAAGGGAGAAAGATAGAGTGATACTGGTAAAAACATCAATGAAAGAGACACATTGATAGGCTGCCTTCTGCACACCCCCTACTGGGGATCGAGCCTTGACCAGGAATTGAACCGGGACCCCTTGGTTCAAGGATTGGCACTCAACCACTGAGCACACCAGCCGGGCCAGAGCCAGATATTTAACTCAGATAATTCCATTAGGAGTTTCTTAGGAATGGAGCCAGTTACAGAGAAGCAACTGACAGGTATTAACATCTGCAATGTGCCAAGCACAGTGCCAACTCCTTGCCTCCAGTCTCTGCATTTATTGCTCCCTCCCCCATGAGGGAGTTCTGATTCCCCTCTCACGGAAGAGGAAACTGAGGCTCAGAGGCATGCAGCACCTTCCCCAAGGTCACACAGGGAGCAAATGCTGCAGTTGGGACCTGAACCCAGATCCAAGTGTCTGTGCTTCCAAAGCGGGAGCAGGAATTCTGGAAAAGAGCTCTTCTCCACCACCAGGCTGCCATTTTCTTCTCCAGTGTATCTGTGGCCCAGGAAGGAGGGCTGCCCATTGTTTTGGGGTCTGTCTGCTAGGAAATCTACATGAAGTTCCATCCACACTTACTATCCATTGCTTTTTCTGTGTTTGTACCTTGGATGTTTGAGCTCACACATGAACACATATATGAAGACACCCACACACCACAAGCACAGACATACATACACACATAGAAGCTACCTGATTGATGAGAGGAATTGGCTTCATTCTGGGACTTTCAAAGGAGTTCTTTTTCTAGCCAGCACCTCGTGTCCCGGTTGCATTGATAGATGGACTTAGACTCTAAGTCTTAGAGGGTAGCCAAGCACAGATAATACCTTTGACTTAAGGCACATAATGAGTCCAGGCCTCGGGGGCTGCCAAACCCCCACAGCACCTTCTAGACACACAGTCCCTGCACAAACTGCCAATGAGGATGAAGAATCTGTCACTTAAATTATGTTGGATGAGGTCTGAGCTGGGCTGAGCCATCCTGAGGAAATGTCCAATTTGCTGTCACCGGACTAGGCACAGAAAGAACCTGCACTGGGGTGTGTGTGTGTGTGTGTGTATGCATGTGTGTTCCCTCACACAGACCCCCACTCTACATCTCTCACCCTGACTTCCTGGTCCCCCTTGGAATGAGGAGTTTCCGGGATGCTTCCCTCTGTCTCTAAGCGAAACCCAGGGAGAATGCCTGTGAGTGACAGAGGGCTGTGAACTGTTCCTGTGGAGGAAAACACACAGTCCTGCCGGCAGATCTGGGGCGGCCGAGTCTGACAGCTGGGAGACGGGGGTCACGAGTGCCTGCACACAGGACAGACTGTCCTCCACACTGCGTGTGAGGTCACATGCCACTGGGACTGGGGCTGGATTAACCCCTTACTGATCCTGTGGAGGCAGGAGGGTTCAGATAAAAAATTGACTTCTTCTTTGGTGACTTTAATGAAGAAGGTTGCTAAGAATCTAGGCTTGAGAGTTTCCTGGGAAGATTTAAAAACAAGGATTCTTAACCTGGACTTCATGGATAAGCTTTAGGGAATCTGTGAACATGCAAAAATTATGGGAATAATACTGTATATATATGCATACATATGTACATATGTATGTACATATGTATGCATATATATACAAATGTGTGTATACATACATATGTAGATAGGTGTGCATTCATTTTCTGAGGAGATGGTCCAACACTTTTCTCTGATTTTCCAAGTGGTGTGTGGCCTAGAAGAAAAGTACTACTTTATTTGCACAACTAGGGCCCAGCAAAGTCTTCCCAGAATTGGGAAGTCCCACTCTGAGGATCACGCATGTGGGGTTTGGCTCTGTCCGCTTCAGGGGACTGGCACAGTTGGGCTTCATTGGTGGCTGTGAACAGAGACACCTCAGAATGAGCTTTCCGCAGACCAATTTGTTAGGTTTGACACCAGGGCCTGGTGGCAGGTGTAGCATTGAGGAGCTCTCCCTGCGTGACCCTGAATAGCAGTCCCTCCAGTCTTCAGCAGATTCCTTGGCTGGGATTTGGGGATTCAGTCACTTCAGTGCCATTATTCCCAGCAGGAAACTTCATTCCATCCAAGAGGAGGGCAGCCTGTTCTTGGAATTTCCAGGACAGCGGGCCCTCATCAGCAGCCTGTCCCTCTTCCGTGGCATCTGGCTGGGCCTGTGTCTTTGGCAGGGGTCACGCAGAAGGCAGGGTCAACTGTACACCCACCCAGGAGGGAAGGGTGCCAGGTGGGCCTACAGGAACTGCACTGACCTAGGCTTCCCCAGGCGCCGTCCTCACCGGTAGAGCTGTGGATGATGTGTAGAGGCTGCAGACAGTCCTTTGGGCTGGAAGGGCTGCAGCCCAAAGGATGACTCTCCACCTGAGGGGGAGCTCCGTGGGCACATGTGTAGGGTTGGGCTCTGAGACTGTCCATGTCATAGACACAGAAGCCTGTCTTTGAAATGAGTTGTAATGTGCTCAGCCCTGAGATTCGCCCTGAGGCCACAGAAATGCCCTTTTTTCTGAAAAAGATCACAGCCTAGAAGAAGAGACTGATGGGCCCACAGGTCCCACTAGATGGTATGAAACCTGGACAATAGCTGGTGGATCAGGCACTTTCATTCCTGCGTTTCTTGCACTGAGCCCAGAGTTAAACCCAGAAACTGTGCCATGAGTGGGTAAATAAGTGCCTTCAACGTAGTGCTCGAAGGGACTTCCTGTGCCCTAGTGCCTGGCATAAGGCCTGATGATTAGTTGTACTCACGGAAGGTTTGCACAGTGAGTGACCTGACCAAAGGTAGGAGCATGGGGAGACTTCATCAAAGAGGAGATGCAGAGCAGGGAGCCTTCATTGCCCTGTTTCATATCTCATGCTTCTTATCTGCCCATCTTGTAAGGCTCTGAGAGAGCATGAGAAGACAATAGACGTCAAAGTGCTTTGTGCACTTCAGTGCTAGGCAAAACGCAAGCTGCCACTAAAGGTGGTTTTCCAGTGCGGGAATTTCCAGTACCTTGTTTGTTCTTGGTTGCCGTAGAGACATCAGTATTGTCTTTGGGCCTTGTTTATAATGCTCCTTTGGGGCAGGAGCTGGGTCTGCCCTTGTGTTGAACTTCCCATGCTACAGCTAGCATAGGCTAGGCACTTAGTTGGCATTCTCAGGGCCATAGTGAGGGGTCTGGAGGGTTCAGATGCTGGAACCAAGAACCCAAGGGGTGTGCTAGGAGGCTCTGCCCCCAGGAGGCTGCCCGGAGGACATGACCACTCGGGCTCTGTTGTGTATGAACGTACCTCCTGAGTGATGCCGAGTGGCCCCAAGCATGGCCAATGGAATGAGAGTGCCCTCCAGTTGTCATCACGAGCAGGACGTTCCAGTTTTCACACATGATGGAGTCACCCTTGTGTGGACCACAGGCCAGGGAAGGTCTTGAATTCAAATGTGCCAGCATGTGGCTGAAGGTCAGAGGTCAGAAAGTACATTTTTGTTCTCTGAAAGTGGTTAGCCACCGAGGGCCTAGGTCTCTTCCTTCTGATAAGATGTGCCAGGGGTGGTGGGTTAGCAGAGTGGGAGAACGTCATTCCATCTTCAAAGGAGCAGGTCAATTGGTGGAGCTGTCAGTCTTCTCTCAGTCTTCCAGTACCTACTTATGGAGTACTTACCATGCATAGCACATTGCGCGGGGCCTGGGGCGAGGGAAGAACTCACACGAATTCTGTTCCTGGAGTTTTCAGCCAGGACTAGATTAAGATATATGGGTTCCTAAGAATTGTAGTGCTCTCTCCCCCTCTTCCCTGTATGTAATTCAAAATAAAAATGTATTACATTATAAATATTTATGAGGAATACCAGTCAGTTCTGATTTTTCTCATGATAACTACTTAAACACTTAATTTTCTTAATATATCAAATTCTTTCCAAAGTATTTTGGTGCTTGAACTTTGTTGATGTCTTAAACACATGCCCAGTGTGCTGTTCAAATGCCACAGCCCTGACCTCAGCTGTTGGGGAGATAAGACGCACACAGAACAACAACATGTACCAGGTGCCCTAAGTGTCAGAGACTAAGAGAACTCAGGCAGGGGGTGGTTACTCTCCCAACAAATGCTTGTGGAAGAGCAAACATTTGGCCCTGAACTGCAAGGCTAAGTGATGTTTGTAAGTTCTGTGGTAGAGATCAAGTCATTCAGGATAGAGGAACCAGAATGAGCAAAGGCAAAGCATGAGGATTGTAGAAGAGGGGATGTGAAAGAGAGTCATGGGAGACAGGATAAAAGACCTGGCCAATCCTATAGGGCCTTGAATGCCAGGATAAGGAGTTTGGATTATATTACAGTAGTTCTTGGGAGTCACTGAGGGTTTCTGAGCCTCTTCTATTGTAGACCAGTTTTCACCTTCAGGATATTCAAAACCACCCTTGCATTGCCTTTAAGAGTATCTACAGTGATGAAGTGATGCCCAAGTAATTGCGTATTGGCAATTGCATCCACTGTGCTTTGGTGTAATGCTTTTTTTAAATGAAGTTCTAGCCTCTAAGTGCATCCATAGGAAAAAGTGCCAAAGGCTTCATTATCATTAACCGGTGCCAAATGGGATTTACAGAGATAGGGAAGTGAATGAAGACCGTGTCTCTGTCCTCCCATTACTGTTCAATTCTGCTGGGGAGGGAGCACAATAATTACAGCGATTAAAAAACAACAGCAATTTGGGGAAGCAATATTCTCATGGACTCAAAGTTAACACCCCACACATTTCTTATTAATTACAAAGGAACAAAGTAATTTTATAATGGAGAAATATGGCGGAAATGACCTGATGTGATCACACTGAGCATTACCAGTAATGGGACAAATGTGGTTTTGATGGAGTACATGGGAAGGACACAACATCACTTACATACTATTTTTTATTTTCTTTTATCCTCACCCTAGAACATGTTTTTTAAATTGATTTTTAGAGATAAGGTAAAGGGTGGAGAAGAGAGAGATACATTGATGTGAGAGAGAAACATCAATCAGTTACCTCCCCTGCAGGCCCTGACTGGAGATCGAACCCACAACCTAAGTATGTGCCCTGACCGGGAACTGAATCCTCAACCTTTTGGTGTATAGGATGACACTCCAACCAACTGAACCATCCATCCAGGACACTTACATACTATTCTTGCTGAAACACTTTGACCTGAATATAATAAAGAAAATTAATCAGACACTTTCCATTGTAGAATATGCTTCAAATCAAATCACATAGACTCTAAAACTGTCAATGTTTTGAAAAAGTGTGTGTGTGTGTGCAGAAGGACTGTACTAGACTAAAGGAGACCTAAAAAGATATGACAACCAAATGAAATACTTGAGCTTTCACTGGATCATGAATTAGAAAAATGAACAAAGAGCTATAAAGGACATCATTGGGGAAATTGAAACATTTTTAATATGGAAAGTATAGTAAATAATAGTTTATTCTATCAATGTTCAATTTCTTGGCTATGATAATGGTATCATTTTAATGTACAAGAATGCCTAAATGTGATATAATGTTAACAACTGATGATCTATATGAAGGCTATACAGATATTTATTGTGCTACTCTTTTAACTTTTCCAAGGTTTGACTTTTTAAAATTTCCTTAAGGCAACAGCAACTCCAAAGGCAACAGCAATCTAGGATAATGTATGCGTTTAGAACTGTGACTTCAAATTGTCATGAAGTTAACTATGTGTTATAAAGCTACCCTGGACCAAATGTACATACCCCTTGTTTAATAATAGAGACGTGTGCTATAAGCTTACTACACAATGAATTGTGGCAGTTAATCTTACTTTCTCATCTATTCCCATTGCAAACATGAAGGATAATCTCTAATAGGTTGAAGTGCAAATGTTTGCTAGAGGAGGGCTTGGAATGAACTGCTATATTCAGGAGTGTTTGGGCATTTCAGGGCTCTGTAGACGTTGTTTTATTACGTGCCTTGCTTCCCTTCATGTTTTCTTCGCTTTACTCTTGCTAAGATAATGTGCTCTGCTCTGCTTGAATGTCTTTACTATTAATAATGCCCAGCTTTTGGGACATTGTTCTGACAGTTGTCCCCTCTCTCAGTGTCTAACAGAGCTAGGTTGCTATGCCATAGTTTGCCAGTAAGTGTCACTGATCAGCAACTTTAAAATTTTCTGAGTCTGAGGCTTTGTGATCTAGAAAATGCATCAGTAATTTTCCTTATCAATTCTGTAAACTAAAATTCAACTAAGATTTTTATTTAAAACCAAAGAATACTTTTGAAAAGCTGTAATTCTGGGATTTTAATGAGTGTTGCACCTGTGGTTAACATTAGGAGATTAGTGTAACTGCTGCGTAGGACACACAGTCCTGCCAGTGTCTTGGGGCAGATAGAGATTTGAAGTCCAGCACATAGAGAAAGTAAACGAATTAGGACAGTGGCTTTTTGTTTTTGTTTAGTTTTTTTGTGTGTGTGTGTCATTAACAGCATAAATTGCATTCAGGAGAAAGATGCTTTTTATTTATTTTTAGAAAATCAGCTTCTTTTTTAAAACATTTTTTTTTATTAATTTCAGAGAGGAAGGGAAAGGGAGAGAGAGATAGGAACATCAATGATGAGAAAAATCATCGATTGGGCTTCCACCTGCTCCAGACAGGAAGAAGGGACAGATAAGAAGGAAGAAAATCAAAAAAGAAATAACTTGAGAAAATTTTCCATAACTGAAGCACATGTCAAAATTGAAAGGTCCCACAGAGTGCCTCTCCTAATGAATGAAAATAAGCCCATATCAAGGCATATGAAGTGCATTTTAGGAATACTATGGGCAAAGTAAAGCTCCCATAAGTTCCCATACAGAAAAGTCAAAGGGTTAAGAATTATAATGACCTCAGATTATTCAAAAACAACATTGGAAACTAGAAGATAGAGCAATGCCTTTAACATCCTGAGGGAAAATGATTTCCAACTTGAAATCGCCTAAATTATTAAGTATAGATATGGAATAAAGTCACTTTGAGAAATAAACAGCTGCAAATGGGTGGGGAGGAGAGACAGAATATGCTTATAAAAGTTAAACTTTTATCTTTTATTAGGTAAGTCAATAGATAATGCTTTGAACTGAAAAAAAAACTGGGAAAGAATAAAAGCACATTATACTGGGGTTTTTCTGAGACTCAGCTTCCTCATTTATTACTAGTAGGTGGAGAAATGTGTCTTCTTCAGTAGGTTTTTATGAGAATTAAATATTCCCTGTATAAAGTCAGTCTTTAATAAATGTTTATTTTGAGGATTTCTCCTTTTTTTTGAATTCATGAGAGACTTTAAAAAGTAGGCATTCTTTTTTTTAAAAAATATATTTTATTGATTTTTTACAGAGAGGAAGGGAGAGAGATAGAGAGTTAGAAACATCGATGAGAGAGAGACATCGGCCAGCTGCCTCCTGCACATCTCCTACTGGGGATGTGCCCACAACCCAGGTACATGCCCTTGACCGGAATCGAACCTGGGACCTTTCAGTCCGCAGGCCGACGCTCTATCCACTGAGCCAAACCGGTTTTGGCAAAAAAGTAGGCATTCTTAATGGAAAAGTTCACCTATTCACTCATCCATCAAACACTGGGTCCATGTGATGGTCCTGAATAACAGTGCCGAGGCAGTCAGCCCTGAGTGGCAGGTTACACTTCTGTTTGTCCGTGTTTTCAGGTTCCCAGTGTATGGGGAATAGCCTCTGCCAGGGAGAGGCTTTCTTCAGGTGCCCTTTCCATTGGAAGCCTCAGGGGGCGGCCAGGTCGGCAGGGGAGGGCAGTTGGGAGCAACTGGGCTGGCAAGGGAGGGCAGTTGGGGGTGACCGGCCGGCAGGGGAGCAGTTAGGTGTTGATCAGGCTGGCAGGGTAGTGGTTAGAGGGTGATCAGACTGGCAGTCAGAAGCAGTTACGGGCAATCAAGCAGACAGGCAGGTGAGTGGTTGGGAGCCAGCAGTCCCAGATTGTGAGAGGGGTGTTTGACTGCCAGTTTAGGCCCGATCCCACATAGGGATCGGGTCTAAACCGGTGGTAAGACATCCCCTAGGGGTTCCCTGATTGGACTGGGTGCGGTCTGGGAAGGAATGTTGGATTGTCCAACTTCCTGAGCTAGGACCAGCAGGCCATGTTACTGACCTGCTCTTCACCCTTCTCTGTAGCTAAACGTCTCCAAGGACACACCAGGGCATCTCTGGCACCATCCCACCCTGGCC
Organism: Myotis davidii; assembly: GCF_000327345.1. NCBI lineage: Eukaryota > Metazoa > Chordata > Mammalia > Chiroptera > Vespertilionidae > Myotis > Myotis davidii. The sequence goes on from NW_006290441.1 coordinate 914,147, forward strand.
TGCCACGGATCCCCTGAGCATTTTTTTGCCCACTGGCTAGTCATTTTGTTCACTTGGTACCTGGAAGCAGCATGATCTTAAAAGTTTCTTCACATGCCTTCTCTTTTCTAGCATCACAGTTCTTTCTCCTAGTTCATTTTTAATTAATCTAAGACAAGTGCCCCACTTTCTAGCAGAAAATAGCAGTGACAGGAATCAATAGTGCCAGTTGATTCATGGTCAGCCCTCCTCCGGGGAGCCTGAGCCTGAGACACCAATACTCTTCAGTATAATCTGGCGAGGGGGAAGGTCATGGAAATTTTAGAGAGAACAGTTTCAGTGGAGTGTCAGGGACTGAAGCCAAGGCTCTAGGGCATTTATGAGGGAGGAGGTGGTGAGGCAATGGAAGTCATAATGAGCAACCCAGGATGGTGCCAGCTCCTGTTACTTGTAGTGTTGCCTAGAGCTGTTTGCAGAGCAGGATTATAAAGTTGCTTCTGGGGGAATCAGGGAGGAGTATTATGATTGATTACTAATGTCTGATATGGGCATAGGCGTGGGCATAGTTGGCATGCCTGGCCCCTGTGTGCCATCCTTAGCAGAGATAAGATGTTCAAGGAACTGGTTATTCATCTCCATTCCCTTGGCATGGCCTGCCCTTTCTTGTCTCCCCGTTTTTACTCAGGGTTGTTACTCATGATATCTCACAAGCAGCCCATGGCTCATCGGAGCAGACACTGGCTGTAAACAACCAGTGTGCCCATAGCGGTATGTACCACCAAATCTCAGCCCTACGGTTGCTTGTGTTGTTTACTGAACCTGTAGTGTTCTTTCACTGTGTTGATCTAGTGAACCCCACTCATTCTTCAAGCAGTCTTTAAATGTCATCTCCTCAAGGGAGCATTTCCTAAAGACTTGCCCCTTAATCTATGTCCCCATGATACACGGTGCATATCAAGATGATAGCACTTGCACACTTTAGTATTGCAGTTGTTTATGTATTTTTCTTTTCCTGTATTTTTCTTTTTCCTCTCCATCTCATCCCACTTGAAGCTACTTGTGGGCATCATGGGGGCTTGATTCATCTCTGAGTCATTGAAGACAAGAGAATGCTTGGTATATAATTGGCACTCAGTAAATTGCCTCTCTTGCCTAGCATAGTACAGGCTTTCATTAAATGTTTGATGGCCTGATTTATTTGTGGTCAGTTTTCTTTTTAGTAAGGAAAATGTGAATATGTTTGAGGACAAAACAAAAATGCCTGGTACTCAATGGAACTTCTATGAATTGGGATTGGGCCCAGGCCTGTCCAGTTCACAGGATCCAATGACCTGGAAAAGAGGCGTCTGGTCTAGAGTTCCTTCTAAGACTTCATCACTACCTGCCCTGCCTGCACCTGTTTGCTCTGATCGCCCTCTTGGTCAGGTCTAGAGACTGTTGAGGGAGCCAATGTCATCATTCATTTACTCAACACATACTTACTGAGCACCTAGTATTTGTAGGCACTGGGACACAGGCCCCAGCCCCCAGGGGTTCATTAGAAAAGAAAACTATGTAAAGACAGAACTTTATGATATAAAAGGAAACCTTTCAATTGTTTGTCATTATATGCCCCACCTATGTGAAAGCAAACCAGGAGAGAGAGGAAGCCAGTGCAAATAATTTTTTAAAGATAATGTCAAAATAGCCGAAACTGGTTTGGCTCAGTGGATCCACCTATGTGAAAGCAAACCAGGAGAGAGAGGAAGCCAGTGCAAATCATTTTTTAAAGATAATGTCAAAATAGTAAAACAGGCAAATGAATGTACGCAGCCAGAATTGAGCATCAGTTATCCTTGGTTGAGTGTTGGTGTCAGGGAGGACCAGGGGCCAGGGATGAACTCGCTCTGGGTGACGGTTGTATGGAGGCGCTCCACTTGTGAGGGTTCATCAGGCTCCCCTCTGTGTGAGGTGCACCTCTCTGTATGTACATCACACAGCCACCAAAAAGGGAAGGAAGGTGATGCCTGGAAATAAGTTGGAACATCGTAGAAGGTGGTGAAGCGTTCTCATAATCCTCCCCAACCACAGGGAGTACTGTTGCATTATAATAGTTTGGATTCAAAAGTACAAAATTCTTTCTAACTGACAAAGACACCCACAGATGGACTCAGCTTTGGAGGGGGTGGGGCAGAACAGGGCCTGGGCTGAGCAGGTCAGCACCTCAGCTCTGTGAAATGATGGTACAGTTTTGACAATGATGATAGCAATAACTATTCTCTATCAAGAACTCCAGTTGTGTGTGTCAGGTCCTTCACCCATGACCTCCCTTGGCTTCCCAGAAGCCCCACTTAATTTGAAATAAACTGAGGCTCAACGAAATGAAATACTTATGCAAGGAAACTGAGCTAATACGTGGGACAAAGCTGGCCTTTGGAATTTGGCTTCTCTTACTCCGAAGCCCTGCTCTTTCCCCTATAGCACCTCGGATACCTTCGTGTCTGGCCCCAGTCCTGGCATTGTACACTTCTAGAATCTGTCTACTTCTTTAAGGGGTGTGGCTGGAAGGAGCAGCCTGTTTGCTTCTGCCCTGAGGACAGAGGTGAGGCTGTCGGTGTGTAGGGACCAGGTCCCCCTCTTCTCCCTGTGTTTGCCCAGCCTGTGTTTTGCAAACTTAATGGGGAGCAGAGTCCGGGCTAATGGGGGGCACCTGGGCTAGACCAGAGTCCACAGAGTGAGCGACTGTGCTTCCATCTCAAACGCTTTGCCTCCTGGGTTGGAAAGTACACTTCCTTCAGGGAGAGTTGGGGCCTGAAGCTGCTATAAATCCAGCGGTGAATCCTCTGAGGATGCGCTACGCCCCTCATGACTGGCAACTTATTACAAATGTCACAACTTCTCTGCAGCTGGAAGGATAATTTAGCAAACTCTGCCTCCGCCAAATGAGGGTGTTTGCATTTCCTACCAAGCATCCTGTTCATGTGCTAACAGAAGCGATCAGCGAAGGAGGTCTCAATCAAACAAACACACGATTAACCTTTAAAACAGACACATAAACAATCACAATGGATGAATTATGCAGTGGCTGTCCCTGCTGCTGACACCAGCCCACATCTGGCTTCTCTGCCCAGGCTGTTCTATAAATGACTTTCCTTCCTTCTTCCTTTCCTGGCGCTCTACCTGTTTTCCTTTACACAGAAGCCAGCAGAGTGTCAGAGGCTTCCTGTCCGTGCTCCCAAACAGTCCCGCCCCAGAGGGGCTCGGGGACCGGTCCTCTCAAAGGCTGCACATGCTCCTGCCTGCCGGCCTGTTCACCCAGTGGGACGGCCTGGAACCACCCCAGGCAAACACAGGGACCCTTTACTGCCAAGGCTGACAGTTCACAGAAGAGGGGAGAGTTGGGTACTGGTGGTTTCAGCTTGTTTGCAAGGGGCCTCAGAGACCACACCCCCTGCAAACCTCAGCTCACCTTAGAGAGACACCTTATTTATGCAGCATGAGCCTCGCTTTGTGAGGTGCTGAGCTCAGGGGGAAAACACTGTATCCTCAGACAGGCTCTACACATAGGCCTGGGGAGTGTCCTTACAGACATCCTGCTGTAGGCCAAACGGCCATTTGGCATCCTGCAGGGCTCCTCTTGGCTCCTGCCAGCAGCGAGCCTCCTGGTCCAAGGCCCCTACAGAGGATCTGACAGGGAGGGATCTACAGTGTTTGGGGCAGCAAGGCAGCGGGCAAGGGAGCAGGATGGAGGGAACCAGCTCTCAAGCCTTCCTGGGCTGCATTTGTTTCTACCCTCCCCAGACTAGAGAGTCAGGAAGTGGAAGAGAGGACAGGCATCTTAGCAAGTTGGAGTCCAGGCTCTAGAAACCCAACTCGTGCTGCCCCCTGGGAATTTGGAAATTATGATGGCCACTGCTGATAACAGGGGCTCACATCTGTACCAGGCCTCTGGCTTTCAAGGCACTTTCCCCTGTGTTCACTGACATATGCAGACAAGGTATGGATTTAGGAATGAGAAATAAGTGGCTTCACATGGGACCGTCTCTGTGGCAGACTCATTATTATATAATATCGGCAGATTGTGTCTTGGAATAGTTTGTTCATAAGAGAGTAACGCAAAAAAAAAAAAATAGTGTGCTTTAGAAACTCAACAGATCATCTCCGATGCCTTAATAAAGAGAGAGTGAATAATAGAATAACATTAGCTTTTACCACTTTATCAAGTGGGTATTTTCACCATTTAAAATGAGGCTGGTCAGGTCTAAGCTTCTGTGAGATTTAAACATCTCCTTCCCTTGGTTACTTATTCATTCCCATCGGTGTCTCGGTTAAATAGTGACAGTGCTGGAAAAATAATAACACAGAATTTTTTCTAACAGAGACTGTTCAAGTGCTATGCACACCAGAGTACGCCACCAACGTGTGTTGAATAATTGAGTGAAGGAGTGAATTCTGACTTCTACTTTCTGAATATAGGATTGTTATCAAGTCTGGGAGAAATCGTGCATTCTGGGCCCAAGTGGATAGTCATTTTTTTTGTCTCTGTGAGTGGGATTGGGAAAGGGGTCTTCTCAGACGTACTGCCCAGGCCCAGCCTCGCTCTCTGAGCGTAGCCTCCTTGGATCTGCCTTTCTGTCCAATTTCCAGACTGAGGTTGGTGTTGCACAGAGGCCTCTGTGCCAGTCAACTAACAAATCTGTCTTCTGTGCACCCCTGCTCTGTACCTGGCTGCCAGCGAGGCACGGCTCTGTGGGAACAGCAGACAGGAGGGAACTCCCAGATGTGAAGGGAGCTGGGCCCTGTGCTCAGCACCTTATCTTCTCCACTTGTATGGACAACGGAAGGAAAGGAGGTCCCTGGTCCCTTGCCTAATGAGATACACTGTCCAGAAAGAGGAAGAGGGCGAGGATGGGGGAGGGAACTAATCTTGTTGATCTCTACTCTGGGCTTTGAAAAGCTTCTCAGCCTTGCCATGATGGACACTGTGGACTGGACTGTTCTTCGTGGTGGAGGCTGTGCTGTTCATTGCGGGATGGTTACTAGTGTTACCAGCATCCTTGGCTTCTGGCTTCTACCCATTGATGCCAGTGGTGTGCCTCCCTCCAACCCTGCCAAAAATGACTCCAGACATTGCCACTGGCCTAGGCACATGGCCTGTGTTAACTCATCTAAGCCTCAACCACCGTGAGACAGGTGTTACTGTCCTTAACTTTACGTGATGAAATGAAGTCTTGCAGAGGTGGACACAAGCCTAAAGCCACAGGAAGGGGGTAGTGACACTAGAATTTGAAACCCATGTCTGTCATCCAGTGTCAGGGACCCCTGAGTGGCCAGCCTCTTGCAAGTCCTTTGTAGTGATCTGTCAAGTTCTCCACTGTTCCAGAACCCTGCACTCTAACTTTTCTCCCTGTAGATCTGAAATGTCCTTATCACTTGCTTTGAGATCCCAATTGGGCTGCCAATGGAGTCCTTTTGTAGTAGAGAATGAGATGAGAACAAATATGAAGATGCCGAGTTTCAACAACATTTGGCCTTTCTTTTGGCTTTTTCTCCTTTTCTTGACCCTCTTTCTGTCTCTGTCTCTATAAGTCTCCGTCTTAATGTCTGGAGCCATTGAGTTCTTGAGGTTTGGGGCTGTTGGGAGCTACCCTCTGCAAAGCTCCATCTCATCCCATACATATAAGCCACTCTCTGCAAACCCTCCATCTCAACAATTTCATGTGCTGTGTCAGTGTGAAGTTGGGGAAACAGAGGTCTGGATCTTTCTGGGGGTCACACTTGCGGCCATGGTTCAGACCAGAGCTTGGGTTACCAGGATAGAAGGCATGACTGTGGGAACCATGCAGACATGGGTGAACATAGCACAGGCCATGTGGTGGGATGTGCATCTTCGAAGGCAGGTCTGGAGTTCCTGGAGGTCAGGCTTGGAGTGGGGGGCTATGGGCAGGCAGAGGGAACCCAGCAGAGGGCAGATCAGGAAGATTTACACAATCCAGGAAAGATAGCCCCCCAGAAGGGAGGCATGACAGAGTGATGCAGGCATAGCCTCAGGAGGGACATGCTGGTGAGGCTGCATCCGTCCCAGGATGAGGGGTCCTGAGCCCATAGGTGAGGTACATGGGTGACAGGCTGCAGCTAGGGTGAAGGGGCAATGGGGGAGGACAGAAATGATGAAGAAAGGCTTTATTTCTGATTAAATTGCAAAACAGAGGGCAGGACAGTGACATAAGAGAGGATTTGGTCAGGCTCATGGTTCATGGACTTATCCTCTGCCAGCTCAGGGGGATGCTGACTGTGCTTGGTGCTTTATGGGTCAGAGGAGCGGATGCAGTATTGGGACAGAGACCTGGGCCTAAATTTTGGATCTATTCAGTGAGCAAAAGTCACAAAGCTGGGCATCATAGCACCTGCCTTCAGAGGGATCATGAGGACAAGAGGTAACATGTAAATTGCCAGCATAGAGCAGGAGCTCTAGAATGGTAACTGTCAATAGCATCCTTTGACTCAGCCAAGAGTACAATTTACTCCCTGTTTTTGTGAATATTATTTATGACGCTGTCAAAATTTGAAAGATATGGGAAATTGTTAAAAGGAAAATAACCATCTATCAGAGAAAACCTTTTGGCATCTTTCCCTTTAATTTTCTTTGACTACAACTACAATTACTGCTATTAACAGGTGCTACGACTGCAATATAATCTCTCTTAACCCATTCCTCCTTAACCAACTCACGAATTCACCAATGTTCTCCACTCCCTTCCTTCTGTAATACCCACACTGGCTGAGGGCCACGGCCCACTGGGCACTCAGCTCGAGGGACACCTGGGATCCTATGAGCATCTGCCCTCATCACTGGGGTGAATAGTTACAAGGGCCAGAGAGCTGCATTCATTCTCCATCCTTCTTACACTGGGCGAACTTGTTATTGTAATAACGTCATTTAATTAAATATTAACAATTGCGCACCAGTGGTTTTCTTGCTAGCTTTACCCAGTGGCCAGATAAGTTTCTATTGAACGAGTACAAAAAACGTTTTACAAAGCATCATACTTTAAAAAGATATTAGCTTGTAAGAACATGTAATAAATAACTTCAAAATGCAGTGGGTATTTAATTTCAAGATATGCCTTTAATATTTAGGTAAAACACTGTGTCATATGAAAACACGAGAATGCTCGTGATCCGCCCGCAATGTGTTAAGTGACCCAGTGACAAGTGAATAAAAAGAGAATTGTTTTATTTTTAGGAAAACTAAGTTGCATGTATTGAATGATTCAATATGTCTATCAATAGCGATGAAGGCTATCAGATAGATGAATTATGGGCAGGGAAGCTGATACAGATTAGAAGAAATGTGTATATAATCCTAGAAGAATTTTGCACTTAGATTGTTTCATCTGGGAGTTCAAGTTATATCTCTCTTCTAAAGTCAAATCTGGAAATAACAGATGATATATCTAAAGGTTATGAATTATTAAAAAAATGATCTAGAACTCTAGTAGTGGCCTTATTGCTTTATCAAAAGATTAGCAAAAAGTTTTAAGTTGAAATAGTATTTAATATTTGTATAATATGGCCCTGTCTGGTGTGGTTCAGTTGGTTGAACATTGGAATGTGTACAGGAGGCAACTGATTGATGTTTCTTTCTCACATCGATGTCTCTCTCTTGCTATCTCTCTCTCTCCCTCCCTCTCCCTCCCTCTCCCTTTGTCTCACTCTAAAGTCAACAAAAATATATTTTTAAAAAGATTTTTATTGTATGCATGTATAATTTTAGTGATCTCTGCTTTATTCAATTTTTTGATTAATTGATTCACTGGGCCTTCTTATGTTAGATAAGAAAGTTGGTACTTGAAATACTGTGTTTTAGATGCTTATTATATGCCAAGGCCTCTGCAAGACTCATAATGTATAATTATCTCATTTATTTTATAAAGAACTCTTTGGAGTAATATTTCATCCAGAAAAAAATTATTCATTAGCTATTGTATGCAGAACACTGTTCCAGATACTGGAGGTGTGGGTGGACAAATCAAGCCATGTCCCTGTTCTCATGGAGGTATATGCTACTGTGTGTCTGTGCTGAAGGAGGGAGGCAGAACACAAATAATAAACAAGACCATTTTGTGTAATGATAAGTGTTATAAAGAAAACACAACATTATGATAGAGTGACTGACGAGGGAATGGTTGAGGTACTGGTACTCGGTGGTCAGAGAGGGCCTCCCTGCAGCAGGCAGCAAAGGGGCTGAGACTTGAATGACAGGAAGGGTCTCTTTCTGGGCCACAGCAAGTGCAAAGGTCCTGAGGTGGGAATGAGCCTGGAATCCGGAAGGCCAGTGAGGCTGAGCATAGTGAGTGAGTGAGAGGAAGGGTGGGAAGAGCAGGAGCAATGAGGCCCCTGGGTGAGACCGGGGGGAAGAATATGGATATTATACTAAGGGAGAAGGGAAGCTATTGTTGATTTTAAGTGAGGGAGTGATGGGATCCGATTTATGTTTTCAAATGTTTACTCTAGCTATGGTGGCTGGTGGATTGCTGAGGGCGAGGGGATGGCCATAGAAGTGGATAGACTAGCTAGGAGGCCAGTGCAGGGATCCAGGCCAGAAGTGCAGAGCGTGTAGACTGCAGTGGGAACAGCAGAGGCAGAGGGGTGCGAGTCAGAATAGTGTGAGATCTGCACAAGGAAACTCAGTGTCTTCTAGCTAACTCTGCAGGGCTGCCCTTCCCCCGGTACAATCTTTCCTTCCTCCCACCCTCTTCATAATAACCCTTCATCTACTCCTCTGCAGTGTCTATTAGAACCCACTAAGAGACAGTGAGCTGCCTCTTCTTTAGAAAAGTATAATTGATGACAAGCAAACCTCTTTCTGCACAAGGACAAGTGGCCTGTTTTGTTTTCCTGACATGCCCCATTATTGAAGTTGATAGGAGTCTATTGCTGGGTAAGTGTGGGCTCGTGGCTAAACCCAGGAGCTGCAGGTTGAGCTCAACTGAATCAGGCAATAGCTCACCTTCCCCGAGATTGGACCCAGTTTTCAGTATGGTTTTCTCTGGAGTGTTGCTGATGGGTGGGCGAGATCCCAGGCTTCAAGGTGACGAGTGAAGCACAGGGGAGGGGCCTGCCATTTCCCAAGCAGCTGATGACTGTCTGAGTACTCAAACAAGGGCAGTAGGTCATCAAAATTTTATTGCTATATTTTATACCAACCCTTTAAATTATGTGGGAAAGTCTTCTCAAAGACCCCTTCTGCATATTCATTCATTCGTTCATTCATTCAACAGACATGCAGTGAGCCCCCAGCTCATTTCTTGCTTTGTGTCCTTAGAGCTTCAGCTGCGACATAAGGATGCCGCTCGCACATACCTCTCAGGATTATGAAGATGAGATGAAAGGATGGATGTGATACACACATAGTCAAGTTGGGGGTCTTAGAAAAGATGAGGGAGGAGCTTACTTGGTTCTCTCTGGAGTGCCTACACCTGCCTGTGCAGTCCTTAGTTACCTGACTTAATGGCTCTTGGTGGCCCGTGGAATGCTAGTCCCACAAGTCATCCTTCTCCAAATGTTAAATTCATTTGGGGGACATTTGCATACTAAATCCCCTGTTGAAGATTCATAGTCATCATTAGCATAGTCAGGTTCTGAGAAGTATGTCACTTCCATAAAGTTTAATTTTGTGTAACTTAACCATTCCTATCTCACTTCAGAAAACACTTCTTTTCATCGTATTTTGTAGGGTTGACTTTAGGAATCAAAGTCGGAAATCTAAGGCTCCCAACCCTCAGTCCAGAAGTTCAAATTGCTAACAAAAGTGCTGACCTGATTTCTAATACCTTTCCATTCACATCTCTTGGGCTGGATCAGATTTTTTATTTAAGATGTAATTTCAGAGTTTATTGAGACATTCCTCATTCTCCTCCTTCCCTTGGCAAAACCAAGGTGATCTTGAAGATTCATGTGGGAGCTTCTACATTCATATGCTCAAACCACAGAGAACATGATTGGCTTATCACTCCATGTTATTGTGTTTTCCTTTGGTGGAATTGGGCATCTGATTTGTGACACTCCCAGATGATCATGGTTGGGGTTGTAAGATTAAAATACTTACCCTCCAAGGAGAACATTCGTCTTAGACCAGCTTTGAATAGTGGCACCATGGGCTAGATTCATCTCTCTGATTTGGCTACAGTGGGAATGCACTAAGATGAGTGTGAGTTCTGAGAGAATGGAAGAGGAAATGCTGTCAAATCTACCCTCATCTTCTGCAGAGTTAAAAACAAAAAAGACTGTGCTGTGTGGAAATGTGTACATGGCAAGTTACAGAAGGGAAAAGGGAAACCGACCAGTTGTGAGGCATGTCTCTGCGTCCAGGTCACCCTGCAAAGTGCCTCCTGTGTGGCTGCGTTGGGTGAGTCTGGGTGGTGGTTAGTGCAGAGAGGGAGATGGCGCGTGTGAACTGAGCCTTGCAGGGCAGAGATGGTTCCAGTCATCTTGGACATGGTAGCCCTGAGCTGGCCCTGGAGTCAGATCAGGTGGCCAAGGACAACTACAGAGTGAGGAGGGAACAGATGCTCTGGGTCACATGGGCAACTAGACCGGAGGTGCTGGGGCAGGGACCCAGTTCCTAGGCTCCAGTGTCTGGCTTGTTCATGCTGCCCCTAAACACCATTAGTTTTCTGTTGGGAACTTGAATGTCATCTTCCTGTGTTCAGATCCTACTCCTGGGACTTCCTTCTTTTTCTCCACCTCTTAATTGTGTGATGATGATGATGATAGTATTTAACATCGTGATATTGTGATTTATAATAAGAAATATGTATTTGGTCTCTGGCTAAGTTCCTGAAACAGAGCTCCTACACCCTTGGAATTTCCTAAGTGTGGGGAGCCATAAATGTGTCTTTTATGTTATTGAGGTGTTTTTTTGGAGCATCCCTAAGTCACCTAAATTTGGGAGCTGTTCACCAGAGGAACCAACCCTGTTATTAAAGGGTTAGAACTTTCAGTGCCACCCCGTGACCTCCTGGGAGGGGTGGGGTTTGGGGCAAGAGAATGAGTTCAGTCACTCATTCTCTAATCTGTCGCTCCTATATGATGAAGCCTCCAAAAACCCCAAAAGGACTGGGCTCAGGGAGCCTCCAGATTGGTGACTACATGAAGATTCAGGGAGAGAGGTGAGCTCAGAGGGCATGGAAACTCCACATCTCTTTCCACACACCTTGCCCCACGTGTCTCTTCCGCGCAGCTGTTTATGAGTTATATCCTTTTGTAATAAACCAGTGATCTAGTAAGGAAAATGTTTCTGAGTTCTGTGAACCACTCCAGTAAATTAATCAAACCTGAAGAGGGGGTCATTGGAACCTCCAATTTAAAACCAGGTATTCAGAAATACAGGCGACAACCTGGACTTTCAAATGGCGTCTTAAATGGGATGAGGTGGCAGACAGTCTGGTAGGACCGAGCCCTTAACCTGTAAGATCTGACACTATCTTCAGGTAGTGACAGAAATGAGTGGAACTATAGGATACCCAGCTGGTGTTGGAGAATTGCTTGGTGTGGAAAACACATCATAAACATTTATTAACCACTTAATATGTGCCAGGTACCATGCTCATGTGTTATATCATGGCCTCATTAAATCCTTGCAGCAGCCTTCTGAGTTATTTTTTTTATTGACTTCAACTTCATTTTATAGATGAGAAAACAGAGGCCCAGGGAGGCCCTGGGATGGGAACCACTCTGAACCATTATGACGTGGCCTCTGGTTTGCTGCTACACACTGGGATGTGAGCGGGCTGGAGAAAGAAAGGCTGGAAATTCCTACTCGTGCCTTGTGGCTACCACCTGGCAGGCCCCAATGGTGGATGTTCGCCATGTACTCTCTTTCAAAAATCCTGAGGTGTAGCCCTCGCTGGTTTGGGTCAGTGGATAGAGCATCAGCCTGTAGACTGAAAGGTCCTGGGTTTGATTCCAGTCAAGGTCACGTGTCAGGGTTGTGGGCTTGATCCCCATTAGGGATTTTGGCAGGAGGCAGCTGATCAATGATTCTCTCTCATCATTGATGTTTCCACCTCTCTCTCCCTCTCTTTTCCCCTCTGAAATCAATAAAAATATATTAAAAAAAACAAACAAAACAAACAAAAAAAACCCTTGAGGTGTGGATATTGTCATTGCCATTTTGTAACCAACAACCATTTACTCAGCACCACTGTGTGCTAGAGACTATACTAGAAACTTCCAACCTTATCCCCAGTTCTAACCAGTTCTAACAATTCTTCAAGGTGGCTGATACTATCTCCTTTCACAGATGAGAAACTGAGGCTTCCAGGGCTTAAGCTACTTCCCAAGCTTATGCAGCAAAGTTGAACTTGTGTACAAAAACGCTTGCAAAACCATGAGTTTTTAATGAATGAGGGGTTGTTTTTCTGGAGTAGTCTCTGCGCTGAGCGGTGCAGAGAAGCAAAATGGAAAGATTCATCCAGCTGAGGGAAAGCTGCCCTGTTGAAGCCCGTGACTGGAGAGTCCTGGGCAGCGACTTGGTCTCGGGAGCTTTGGAGCACAGATTCTTACTAGCCGTGTGCTTTTGTGTGTTGTTGGCTTAGGCTACTTCGTCCCTCTGTTCACCGCTTTCTTGGCTTCTATGGCGCGGCTGTTCCTGGTTCTAAACTGGCAGCATCCAGGAACCAGAGATGCCTCTTGTGAGACAGTGAGCGATGAGTAGGAACGTGACCTGAAAGGCAGGGCCTGGTGCCCACTCACATCTGTGTGCCTACTGCCGGACGCCATGCTAAAAGGCTAAAATGCTCGGTCCTGATAGCAGGATGTCTGGTGTTACTTAAGCACCAGGATACAATTTGGAATGATTTTCCTTGGCCCTGAAGGACTTTTTTTTTCATTAACTTATTAATTCTGGTTCAGCCAATAAAACTCATCACGCATTATTCATTTTAGAATTTAAAAATCAAATTCTGCGTCAATGCTAAATGGATCACAGATAATCTTTCCCTCTATGAGAGATGAGCTTTTCATTACCGATTCCGTCCATTTGAATCACCTGTAGTGGACGGGCTTTGTTCCTCAGGCTAGTGTGGCTGTGGACACCAGGGAAGATAGTCTTGCTCATGGGGGGAGCAATGTCTCAGAGGCCCCCTTCTGTGCTTGCTTCCGTGGCTCTGGCTGTAGACCGTGCCGGCAGAAATGGCTGGCCCGTGCGATCTGCTACCCCAGCACTCTGCCAGCAGCCCTCCCAGGGCTCAGATTCCAGGGTGCAAGAGTGAAGGGAAATGGGGTTGCATGATTAAACGATTTTGCGTCAGAAAATGCCCAGCAAGTGCTTTGAAGCATAGCGATGATCAGCGGGCTCTGCACAGGGCCACATGAAAACCAAGCCCGTCGGGAGGCGTTAGGTCTGCTTTGGGAAACGCGGAGAAATGGCCCGGCTGGAAGAGCCCCCACAGCCTGCAGTTTGCTCCTTTGAGCGAATCAATTGGCTTTTTAATACTCAGGTTTTAATTGCTTATGCCCTGGGAGAGGCTTTTTCAATACATTTCCCATCTGGCAAGACTAATTGTTCTTTGCATCCAGTGAAGAGATGGGTGCTCTGAGCCTGGGAAGGAGGCCTAGAGACGTTCATGCCTGTGCGTGTCACTGCTCGTGGCTCTTTGATGACCGCGAGTCTTTTCTGCCATCTGACTCTTGCCAATGATTCCTAAGATATGTTTTGTATCTGCATATTCACAGGGCTTCTGGGATGACAGAGGGGCAAGGTGTCCTTGTATGAACATGGCACCTGACGGAGTATCACCTGCATCATGGGCCTGGCTTCTGACCTCCCTGGTGATGATGGACCACGTAGGTCAGGGAGACAAGTGAGATGGACCAGAGAGGACCACCTCTTCCTGGACACTTGCCGGGCTCTAGGATCTGGTCTCTGTGGGTGCTCCTACCTGCCTCAGGGGACACATTTCTGCCCTGCACTGAGTCGCAGGCCCCAGTATCTTCCAGAGCCTTCCTTCAGGGACTGGTCTGGTGAGCATGGCTGTGCCAGAGTGATAATGCTGTGGGGCTGCCTTATCTCAGTTTGGATACACAGTCCATGCTGAGCTGTCTCTGTTTCCTTGGAGAGAACCAGCCCCATCACAGCATGGTTGCAGTGGTCGGCAAATTGCAACTCGCGAGCCACATCTGGCTCTTTGGCCCCTTCAGTGTGGCTCTGCCACAAAATACCGGCTCTTCCACAAAATACCAACTTCTGCGCATGGACCATGAAGTTTCAATCGCACTGTACGTGCATGCCCACACGTGGTATTTTGTGGAAGAGCCACACTGAAGGGGCCAAAGAGCCACGTGTGGCTTGTGAGCTGCGGTTTGCCGACCACGGGTTTGGAGAGACCACAGTCAGCATCACAAAACTTCTTGGCTGCGCCTGCTAGGAAAGACCTTCTGGGCAGGGCTGTCTCTGACACACGAGTCAGGGACGGTCCCACAGTGGGCGTGCATTCCCTGGTAACTCTGTCACACAATCAGCCATCATGGAAACAACAGAACCAATCTCTGTGGGTCCCTGGAGACTGGGCTGAGTTCTCACACACTGAGTAACTCAGTGCAGGGCAGAAAGTGCATATCCCAGAAGGGTATCTTGCCCCAGTACAGCTGTCCAGTCACTGATGAGCTGCTGCAGCAGACTTTACCCCTCTTTTACCCTGGATGTCTGCCCTGCCCATCCTTTCATAGCCAGGGACCTGCAGGCTCCTGGCACCCTTCCCCCCACATACAGCAAAAGGCCTGGAGTGAGAATCCCAGGGAGTTGGGCTCTGTGTTGCCCCTGCACAGCCCAAGAGGCCTATGACATTTGCTGAGCCAGTGTTCAGCATAAGCTACTTGAAGCAGCAAGGAGAAGTTTGAAACCCTGTAGAGAAGACATGTTTGTAGGCTTTGGAGCAAAACTCATCTGCATGATGCTCTAAATACAAATCAGAGACCTATACACAATTCCACGTTCATCTGGCTACATGTCCTTGGATGGGACACTTCTGCTTTTCTCTACTAATAGGCAACTGCCCTGGTTTTCTGCTAGTCTGGACTGGCTTTCCCTGAGTGTTCCTATACCCCATGCCACGGGGGCACCAGGCCTGCCTTGACCCATAGCCCCTGAGCCAAGCAGGACAGGGGACTCTGTCTTCCCAGGACAGAGAATCACAAATAAGAATGGCTCCTTATACATTTTACATGCACCTTATTTGATTCTTCCAGCCACCTGGCGGGGTATATATTATTATCCTCTTTTGATGAATAAGGTAATTAAGGCCAAAGGGATTAGGAGGCCACATAATTGGCAAGCTTCAGGGCAGGGCCATAAAGACAGGTTTGTCTGACTTCAGAGCCCCAAACATTACCTACCTTAATCTACCCTTTCAGGGATGTAGCAACACCAAAGAAGGTAGAGCTGTGGAACCACCAGTTAGAGGTAGAGGTAGTAAGGAGAGAGTGGGAAGAAGGGGGAAAGGGTAGGAAAGAAAGTGACATGCTCATTCATTCATTCATTCATTCACTCATTAGTTCATTACATATGGTTGATTTGGGGTTAGATACTGAAATGAGTAAGACCAGCCCCTGCTCTGGAGAATCCCACAGAGTAACAGACAGTGTGCTGAGTGGAACCGTGCACAGTCTGCACATAGTTCTGCAGGGCACAGGCTAGCAAACAGTGAGTTCTGGGTGGGATATGCACAGAGGTGAGGATTGAACTTGAGGGGAGATGGGCATTCTTGGCAGAGAGAACCCGTAAACAAAAGGCCAGAGGTTGAGCGGCACATGAGCTAATTGGGGGATGATGGCTGGTTATTCCCGGGCCGGAGAGTGGTGGTGAGAGGAGGCTGGGTTAGAAGGGGCCTTGGTTGTCATAGCAGGTCATGTGGTGGGGCAGCCAGACACATCCCCATGGAGATTTATTGAGCGTTAAATGTCAGTATCGATGTAATAAAGATGGTACACTGTAAGCAATAAGCACCTTCCAGGTGAGGAACCATTTTCAATAAATTGTCATCTTGTCTGGTACTATGAATTATTAAAAAAAAAAAAAAGATGAGGAAACCCCACATGGAATTACTTCACTTTCAGATCTACTCAGCTCTGTCCCTTCTTGTCAGAAGCACCATTGTCCTGTGGCACTGAACTTGGACTTTAGTCTTATAAAAAATACCCATGTTTCTTTTCTTTTCTTTCCAGTGATGGGAAAAGTGTTGATGGGGAATGGATTTCTGGCCTTTAGAGGGCCTTGTGACAGGCAGGGAATTGGGGGGAAATGAATGAAGGAGAAAAAGAAGGCAGGAAGGGCCAGAGATGCAAGGCACCCAGGATGGTCAAGGCATCTGACAAATGTGGCGGTGTCAACTGGGGCCCATTCAACCCTCGAGATCTGCACATCATTCTGGGTGATTCCACAGCCCCTGGGAGGACAGTGTCCTCCTCGCAGAGTCCTGCTCACTCCCAGGATCTCAAGGCTGCCCTGACTCCTGGGCTCCTGTCTTCTCAGGGACTACCTCTGGGGTATGCTCACTGCGCTCAGAGTTGGGGAGTTCCACAAAGATAATTCACAGAGAGGTCAGGTACACAGGAGGCCTTGGTTTTGTCTCCAAAAAGCTAGATTAAAACATCAGCTGGCCACTTTACCTCATGGGGTCCCCCCCACCCCTGCCCCGTATTTCCCCCCAGGCTCACATCATCTTGCTGGCCTGACACTCTCTGTCCTGCATTCTCTTTTTCAGGAGCAAACTCCCAGGCCCAGGAAGTCCCCCTTCCCTCCTGTGACTCCTCAGCCACAGCTGGTGCCTTAGTCCTTAGGGGAGGCTGTGTGTGCTGTCTTTCTACCTGGCATTCATCTAATTGGTTTCTGGAGACTTCTCTTGCTAGGAGGAATTCTGCTGTGGCCTTAACATAACACACATTGGTTATCCCGATGTTCTCAGGCTCACCTGGAGATCGGCACGATGATCACATTTTACTGATGAGAAATCCGAGGCTTGAAAATGTTGAGTGATTTGTCCAGTGTCTCACGTTGAGTGGCATTTCCAAGGGCCATGCTCAGCTGCCCAGTCTCTCCTCATGCCTCCTGGCCCTGGTCCTAGCTCCGCTCTCTTCCCTTGGCCAGGGCTGCTGAGGGGCCTGTTCTCTTAATCCCCAGGACTGTCATTCTTGTAAGCCAATGACCATGCATGCTCTGTCCTATACCCATTCCATCATTTGAAGGCAGCAAAATGGCCTTGGGGTGCTTTGTTAACATTTCACTTGGCTATTTTTGAAGCAAAATAGGACCTTGGTTCCCAGTGGTCCTCAGAAGGCCTGTTGCATTTTGCAGGAGCTCTGCAAAAGGTCCTTAGAGGTGGCCCAGCTCAGCCAGCCATCCCGACTCCAGCACTCACCTGCTCTATGACTTCAGGTGATCTTCCTTTTTAACCACTCTGAGCTTCTAGTTCCTTATTTGTAAAATGCAGGTAATAATCTCACTGAGCTCATCTAATCTCACTGAAGATTAAGTGAGGAAATGAGTTGAGGGGCTCTGGTGCCCAGTAGATGCTGTTTCCTGGGGTGAGAGGGGGTTACACACTGGACCCAGCCTGTCCAGCAATGGCTGCTTTGCTCTGGGCCTTCGTTTCAACCTGCATCTGCCCACACATAGTTCACAGCTTCTCTTTTAGAGCCACATTAATCATCCCTCCAAAAACATGCAGGCAGGAGCCTAAATACCAACTCGCCCACGGATATTGAGCTCATTATTTATTGAAGAAACTTGGGTGCATCTTGGGCACGGCCTGCATCCACTTGCCCTCCCGCAGCTCGTTAGTGAAACTGAAGCTGGCTGTAGTGCCTTCTGCCTTTTGAACTCTTGCTTCGATTGAGAGGAAATGCGTGTTTCAGACTGGCCTTGTGGGGGGACACCTGACCTTTCCCGAGTCTTCTGCTGGCCCTCGTTTCCAGGAGCTCTGTGTGAGAGTCCAGGAGCAGGCTAGGGCCCATTCTCAGATCCATCCTGCCATGGGCTTCTCCAGAATGAATGGGCAGGTTTACCCTCAGAGAAACATCCAGGGGACATTTGGTCATCTTCAACCAAGATGTTTAGTTGTCTTTGCTAGGACCACGTGCCGAGTGCCCTGGGAGACCAGAGAGGGGCCTCTCCCCGGAGGATCAGCGCAGATTCCTGGAAGCTGGATTTTGGAGGAAAATTTAGCCAGGCTAAGAATGGAGCTGGGAAAAGGATGGTATTCCAGACAAAAAGAATAATAGCAAGAGCACAGTCCAGGGGGCATGGCATTCTTTCTTAGGCACAATGGTGGGAACCAGGTTGGACTGATAGGTAGGCGAGGCAGACAAGATTTCAGACTAGCAAACCTACCAGTTTTTCCTGGTTTAAAAAGAACTCTGAGCCATTGGACTGAATCTGAGCAAAGGTGTCTCAAATTTTAATGTGCACATGAATCACGTGGGGCTTGGTAAATGCAGATTATGCTTAGTGTAGGTCTGTGCTGGGGTCCAAGAGCCTGCATTTCTAACAAGCTCCTAGGTCAGTGGTCGGCAAACTGCGGCTCCGCCAAAGACCACGGTCCTAGGTGAAGCTCATGCTGCTGGTCCACGGACCACACTGTGAGGAGCAAAGAATAGACCTGCAGCAGACAGGACAAGCCCAGTGTCTGACCAGGGAGGGTTTCGATCCTTGTCTATGACTATGCATGGATGGTGAGTGAAGTTTGGCTTTAGCTAATTCCATGAAGCAGCTGAGGGACTGGTGTTTTAACCAACGCACAAGCTCACCACCTTAGTATGGGGGATACTAGTTTGTTTTTATCTTCTTCTTAATGACATTTGCCTTCCGTAGCCATGTTTCTGAATTCCCACAAGGACAGGGCAGGGGCCTCCATGAGGAAGACAGACTGTTCTGTCTGTGGGAACCCAAGCTGGTGTGTCGGTCCCCAGGGCTTCTATGTGAACATAAAAGGCTGAGGTCTCACCCTTGGGGAAGGATGCCCCCTCTTTCAGTGAGTCCAGTGATGCCATCGCTCCTTCTCCCCGCGTCTATGCGTTTTCCCTCATTGCAGAGCAGATTAAGCTGGGCCTTCTGCCCAGAGTCCTCTCGTTCCCTTGCCCACTGGCTCGGCAGGCTGTGCATTGATAGAGAGCTTTAATAATGGGCCTTGTGAGCAGTGTGGAAGCACAGCTCCAGGGTGGAGCCACATACCCAGCACAGGTGTGCTGACTGCATGGGGGCCAGCGTAGCTTAGGGAGGGTGCAGGGGCCCCACCTGATGCTCAGGCACAATCTGGCTGTACATGGGCTCCCCAACAGCCAAATGCTCCCCCTCCCCCGCCCACATACACACTTTCTATGGTATTCTATTCTTTCTCACCCTGGGGTCTCCATCCCAAAGGCTCTAGTTTGTGCCATGCAATCCAGTTTAGAAACTGCATGTTACGTACCTGTCATGGGCCTGGGCCATGGGGAAACAAGGGTCCTTCTTCTCAAGAAGTCACAGCTGAAAATAGAAAAGGACTTTGACAGTTATAAGTCAGTGTGGTTGGAGGGGAGCTCGGGGACCATGGGGAACCAAGTAGGGGTGAATGATTCTGTGGCTGGAGATGGAGAAATTCAGACGCGATCAAGCACACCCTGGGTGGTATGGCCATAGACTGGGATGGATACATTCAATGAAATGTGCTTAAGTCGTGCTTAGAGGGATCCCTTCATCCTACACCTACTTATGCAGCCTGACACTGAGCTGTGAACTGGGATTCAGCTGTGACAGGAAACAAGGCCTGTGCCTGGAGGGCCTCCTAGGGTGGGAGATAAACATGTCCTGGGCAGGTGTAGCAGGTGCCTTGCCCAAATCCTCTCACCTTGTTCCTTCAGGGCACACTGGCCCAACATCAACCATCAGCCCTTACATTTCTTTGCTCAGGTGTTTTCTCTTTCCATTGATGTCCACTCTGCTGGGACAGGCCAGAGTGCTAGGGAATTAACGTCCCTGCCTGTCACAGCAGCTGTCAATCAAAGCCTGGCAGGAGATTGTATATAAATACCCCAAGTTCTCTCCCTTGAGAAGACAACTCTGATGTGTGGGATCTATACCGAGTGTCCCCAGAGGGATTCAGCCCCAGTCACCCACGTGCAGGATGGAGCACCCTTTACTGCCTGCCTTCCTGTCCTGTCTCCCTCTTCTCCCTTACCAGGATTTTCTTCACCTCCCACTCAAACTCTAATGCTTGGCCCAGGGTTGGCTTTGGGGCAAACCTACCCTGATAGTAGAGAAGGAGGGATCTATGTTTCAGAAGAGGCAGCAGCATGAGCAAAAGCAGAGAGGTGTGGGAATGTCAGGTGTGTA
>NW_006290441.1:935024-949762 GCF_000327345.1 Myotis davidii
CACAGACTATCTTCTGCTGAGTTAGGGGGACTCCTTGTGGTGGATCTACACCCACTTGGTCCTGAGATCACTCACCTGGCTCCTGCGAGTAGCCTCTCCAACCCATGGAAAGCCTGGCACTGCCACCCCATTGGAGTTTCCCTCTGGAAGCAACTTGAGCAAATTCCATTAGATTGGAGGATCAGTGTTCAGTAACTTGGTGAAGATTATTGATGAAAGCATTTCCCAAAGCAAGTTCCATAGAGCATCAGTCCTGGGTTTTGCCCCTTAAAGGATGGCTCCCTGGTCACATGAGCTTACCCAGTGCTGCAATTACACTTCACTCTGGGAGGTCCTCGTGCACATCCAAGACCTGAGAAGTCCTGAGTCACACACAATTCTTTTTCACTTAACCAGGATTACCCAGTATTTCCATAGTCATTTGACCATGAAGCCTCCTATTTCACAGCACTTAGTAACTGCACAGAAAGAAGGTTCTGCAGAGCATGCTGGGAGGACTCGCCTGGAGAGTCAGAAAGGACTGGAGGGCAGAAGCTGGCTTCCAAGGTCACTCTTCTGCTGGGCCTCAGACCATATAGATAAATAAGTGAGTTCCAGCAGGCATGGCTGCCAGTGGTCCACAGTCCGACCACAAACCCAACACTGGGACCAGGTAGTGGCCAGAGACACCTGGAGCCTTTTTCTGCCAGAGACTAGAAGCAATGTTTCGAATAAGTTCACAGTGTGTATCATAGACAGTTGCAGCTCAGAAGGCAGCTGGAGAGATGAGAGAAACCACTACCTGGAACTAATTCAGCCCATTAGGCCAATGAAAGATGGACAGACAACTAAGAATGAAGACAGTATATCCAGACCATTATCAGAGGGATAAACTAAAACCTGGAATGAGAAAAGCAAAAAAACCCACACCAAATAACAGTGACTGAGGGTGAGACATATGACTGAGAGAGAGATGGCAAAAGAGAGAAAGATAGAGGGAGAGAGGGAGGGAGGGGGAGAGAAAGAAAGAGAGGAAGTACTCTGCTCTTCACTTATTTTGTGGCCACCACCAGTGACCTCCTCTGGGAGGTTACATTTTAGACTGGAGGTCATTGAACCAAAGAAATTCAAAGCTCAAAATAGGAAGGGTGATAAAGAACAGTGTTTCCCCACTTGGATTTTAAAATGCAAGAGGTAGTTTTTACTGCCTTCCGTCTCTCTTCTCCAGCATCCCAGTGGGAAGGGAGGGCGTAACAGCTTTACTCCCCTTTTCTCATCCTCACTTTTCTTCTCCCCAACTCCTGGATTGGGGAGGTGAGCATCTATGGATGTTACCTAGCCACGGTATCACTTGAGTTTAGAAACCACGATATGAAACACAGCTGTTTTAAATGAGTTTATGTTTCTGTCCTGGGCCCCACTAGATGAAGCTTCGCAGGAGAACACATTGGTCCACCAGCCAGGAGCTTCAGGATTTGATGGGGTGTAGGACTGGGCCTCAGACCATAGATAAATAAATGTGTTGATTTTCACGTGGGGCAGAGGTCAGCTTTGTAAACTATGGGTAGTGAGTTTAATGTCCTTCCTCAGCAAACCGCTAAAATGAATCATTATTTTTAAAATCATTTTTGAATTTTATCAAAGTAATTCTTTACATAGTTGAAAATGTCACGTAGCACCTACAATGAAATAAAATAGTTCTCTACTTTACCAGACTCATCTTCCCAGCCCTGACCCCTAAAGGAATTCTGTTTAATTCTTTTAGCTGCTGCTTCTCATATTTGCCACCACATTTCTAGATGACATGCGTATGCCACCACATCCTGACTCACAAGATGAGGCACTGTATATATTGGATTCCTGTTCTAGTAGATGAGGGTTTGGCTTCCTTACACTCTCCACTTCTCCCAAACACACTCCTCCCTCCCCCAAGCCTCATACATTGGGTTAAAACAGTGGGCGGTGTTTATACTATACACAGTGCAAGTATTGCTCACTGTTGAATAGACTCCCATGATGTAAGAATCCACTAAGCATTTTAATAGGAAGGGAGTGATTTAGGAATTAGTTGCACAGGTGATGAAAGAGCTGGGGGGCAAGCAGGAAAACTTGAGAAGACAAGAAATTAGCAACAGCAGGACCCTGCTGCCCTGTGGAAGGTTGGAGAGCCAAGGACAGCCTACAGGAGTCCAAGCCTCGCTCCCCTCTCTAACTCCCACGATACAGAACAGGTTGGAGAACAGCAAGAAATGGATACGAGAACAAATAGGCAACTACCAAGCACACTAATAGTCAATATTTGCCCTTTTTATGAAAAATAATTACGTGTTTAGCATTGATTTTTTTCAATGTGCCTCTATCACATCTGTTTTACACCTTTGATAATGCTTTTCAAATGTTTGAATATTTCATATAACTCGCTGATTTCATTTTGTTTCTTGGATGCTTGACTCTTCCGCCCCAGGCGGGGCTGCTTGCTCCAGGCCTGCCTCGTGCTGCCACCTGGGGTCTCAGGACACCTTCATTCCGGGGAGTCCCTCATCCTCAGTCCTGGGCTGAATCCCCTGTGCGAATCCCATGGCTTCCTCTTTCTCAGTAGCTCCCCAAGAAAGAGGCCATGGGAAATAGATGTTCTGCCTTTGTGCGTCTGAAAATGTCTTTATTCTACACCCACATTTGATTGACAGGTTAGCTGGCTTTAGAACTCTAGGTTGAAAACATTTTTTCTTGGGATTTTGAAGGTCTGATTCATTGACTCCTAACTGCCATTGTTGCTTTTTAGATCTGTTGCCATCCAGTAGTTTTGCTCCTTTTTATATGACCTGTTTTTTGTTTTGTTTTGTTTTTTCTCTTTGGGAGTTTTTAGGATCTTCTCTATATCCACAGATTATCCTTGCAAACTGAGACGAAGAACCCCATATATAGATTTGTTTTGCTGAGTGCAGAAAGCCAGCCCCTCCACAGTGAGGAAAATATCAAGGCCCAGGGGGATTGAAGCTTTTGTCGTAGATAGAGCATGAGATCCCAGAGGACTCAGTTCCTAATTGTAGGACTTCCTGACAGAATTAGCCATCAACCATGGTGATCAAGTGAAGCTGCTCTGACTGGGTGTACCTGGTACTTTGAATAAACAGGACCCGGGGGGTGTAATTATAGAAGCACCTTTATTTTTGCTATCACTGTTCTTACTGGATGGGACTAAGTGTTCCCTGGATGTCGGTGAAAATTCAGACAGGACCAGGACTTTCTTTCCCTTTGATGGGCAACAATAAATCAAATGATTAATTTAAACCAAACACAGTCTCAATTCAGTCATTAAGAGGGCCCCGTGCTATGTAATCAGCAAAACTTCAAACTTGATTTGATGTTAATTCTTCTCCAAAGGCTCTGCCGTCCAAGGAGGGGGAGTGTGGTCCTGCTTCTCTCTTCTCTTGCTCCTCCTTCCCAATTTGCTAGCTGTTCTCTCTCTGCATTCCAGAAACGAGGAGGCAGGGGAGGTTTAGGGCAGGTTGGGTCTTACTCGGCTGACACTGTCCTAAGTTGGCTTGTTCCAGTGACAGCAGGCTGATGTTTTTACCTTGGGTTCCATATTTGTGTTCCACCGTCCTTCCATCGGAGGGGGTTTTAGTGGCGGCTTTAGCTGTCTCAGGCCTGAACCATCAGTCATGAGACTCCTGTGTCCACCAACTTCAGGGAGCACTTAGCAGTTCTCTAGGTGGTTCCAGAGACACGTCTCCCACTAAGTTTGGGGTGGGAGATAGGTCATCCAGCCTTTCCCCTTAGGTGAGACCCCCAACTCAGAAATCCTCTTCACAAATCCTCTCCTTAATCTTTAACAGCCCAGTCTTGATCCCCTAAATCTGGGTGAATTTCTAATCAAATTCCAATCACCTACTTTGAAGTTTCACAAGGGTTTGTCTAAGAACTCACTTGGAGTATTGGGTGTCTTAGTGAAAATTCCCAGCTTAGCATTCTTGTTATGTGGACATCTTCAAGAATCTGCCTTCCTATTACACTCCAGTTATACACCAGGCCAACATTCCTATGAAATAGCCAACTGGAATATTCTAATCGCCTCAGAGCAATTAGATATCCCCTCCCAGGCTCTTGGAAAGCCAGGGAGGGGCCTGCAAATTTGATTTCTTCAGAAAGAGAGTTTCCTGGTAAAGGACATTCCAATTAGTGCACTGATGGCTCAGCCTTGTCGCTGGAGCTGTCAATAGCAGGGCGAGAGTGCTGGGCGATGCTTTATGAGCCAATAAAGGAGGATGCCACAGCACCTCCAGAGTCATGGGAAGCACGTTTTGTTTGCTTATTTACTGCCTTTAATTTTATAGGCTCTGGGAGAAATTCCTCCCTCCTGAATGTGTCCAATTAGCTCTGTTTACCCACGAGGAATCACGTTCCTTGGCTCTAAGTATTTCTGAATAACCACAGAGAAAACACAGAAGGAGAGCAGAAATACATATCCCTCGCCTGAACAGTTCCTGGCCCTAATCAGTCAGCTATGGCAAGGGTGAGAGTCTGGAATTCCAGGGGACATGACTGAGGGGCCACCTCTTCGTGCTCTTCTGAGTTTTACATGACCCCCAATTCCACTGCAACCCGTGAGAACCTTGGCACTAAGCTAGGGTTATCAGTTGGGTTGAGGGAGACCCGAACTACCTGATTTCTGATGTTCATGGACATGGCTGGAAGATATGAGGAAGAAATATGATTCTTGAACTAGTGTGTTGAGATATCATAGCTTCCAGGGGAAAAGGAAAGGCTGAACAGAGAAGGTACTTGCGGGTTCTCCATGTGCATATTTCTGTCATATAAGCCATCTTTCTGTACAGGAAGGAAAGTATTGAGCTTAGAGAATGGAATGGGTCCTGAGACCTGTTGGCTAGAGCACTGTCCTGATATGCCAAGGATGTGGGTTTGATCCAGGTCAAGTCACATATAAGAAGTAACCAATGAATGCATAATTAAGTGGAACAACAAATCAGTATTTCTCTCTCTCTCTCTCTCTCTCTCTCTCTGTTTTCTCTCTCTAAAATTAAAAAAAAAATTTTTAAAAAAGAAATGGGTCATGAAAACCATGATTTCCCCACT
Source organism: Myotis davidii (assembly GCF_000327345.1). Lineage (NCBI taxonomy): Eukaryota > Metazoa > Chordata > Mammalia > Chiroptera > Vespertilionidae > Myotis > Myotis davidii. The sequence continues at coordinate 940,101 of NW_006290441.1, forward strand.
CTGTTCCTGGATTTGGTGCCTGTTGCTTCCTCTTGTGTAGACAGTGGACTCGGGGTCGGCATGGTTTGGAATTCTGTGAAGTCCAAGACACCACATGGCAGATGAGTGTGGACTATGACCCCTGGGGACTTGTTCCACCCAGGCTTCCTATGGGAGTGTGTTGAGGATGGGAGATTCAGATCAGCACTTATGGGGTTTTCTAATGTCACTCTGCTCAAGGCTGGGCATCTTCTGAAAATATGATAAGTAAATGTTGGACGGGTTAAACTGTCTGCAGGGCTCCTCTCAGGGCTGCCTAGCAGTATTGTTAAGTGCTATGCTCAGCATAAACAACAGGATCCAGCAGCTTCTGGCGAAGTTTCAAAGACTGTTTAAAGTATATTTTTGGATTTCTACATTCATTATGACTAAAAGGAACAAAACTCATTTGGGGTCTCGGGAGCTGCAACTCTAAACTCCCAGGCTGTTAGGAGCCATGCCCTTAGCTTCTTATCCTGCTGCTTTAATGAGGTTAATTATTTTTTCCCACTGAGCATCTACCTGTGATCTTCGTGAAAATATGAAATAAATGACACACATGGAGATTTAGAAGAATATCACTGTGGAATGTGGATGTTAATAGGCTCTAGAAATATGATAATTATCAGCTATTTGTGATGCAGCGGCTGTAGTATGATACTAAAATGTATCGTGCAGATAGAAAGCACCAAGAGAAGTGACATGTAGTAGAATTATAAGAGAAAGGCGATCTTGTTTGGATATTCTCTTTGTTCTTATAAAATTGAAATGGGAGAAAGTTGAGACCTACATGTTGAAATGTACATGGTATTTAGTAGACCCTTTATTTTTGTTTGTTGAATGAGTGTGATATCTTTCCCCTGGAAGGTGGATCAGTGTGTGTGTCTACAGGGTCCTGCTTGGTCCTCCCCTAGCTTCTAGTCATGCTGGTCTCATTTTAGTTCTTTGGACCCCCCTGAGTTCTTCCTGGCCACAAGACTCAATACTTGCTGTCCCCTTTTGTTCTGTGGCTGACTCATTCTTGTCTCTCAGGTGACAACTTGAATGTGTCCCCGTGTAAGACTTTGCTGACCCCTCTATCTAAAGCTGTGCCTCCCCTCCAACTTCCTCTTTATTATGCTAAGTTTATTCCCTTCACAATTGTTACAATCTGCAATGGCCTCCATTCTTGCTTTATTTTACTTAATGTTTGTCTCCATCAGTAGAATGTAGGCTCCACTTGGCAGATTTGCCTGGCAAGTTCAGTTATGGCCATAGCACCAGGTGCTCAATTAGCATAACAAAGTTAATGGCTTGGGAGTGAACTTGCTTCTCTCTGCCCCACACAGGTTGGCTTTGCCAAAAGAAAGCACTAATGCTGCTGTCCCTGGATACTTTCTTTTCTTTCTTTTTTTTTAAGATTTTTTTTTTATTGATTTTTAGAGAGAGAGGAAGGGAGAGGGAGAGAGACAAAGAGAGAAACATCCCTGTGACTTGGATACATCGATCAGCTGCCTCCTGCACACTCCCTACTGAGAATCGAGCCTGCAAGTTGGGCATGTGCCCTGTCCTGCGATGGAACCAGCAACCTTTCAGTGCCCAACCAACCGGCCAGGGCTCCCTGGAGACTTCCTTTAGGAATGATATTCAGGATGACACTGAAGTGCTGCTGCTCACATATTTCACTCTGCGCTGTCTGTGCACGCTGCCACCTTCAGGCCTGCAATGAGCCTTCTGGAATCCTCAGGCTTTCTAAATGCTAAATATGCGGCATAATCAGATCTCCGATCTCTGGTGAATAACTAACACACCTTTATGTTAAAATGCAGATTTTCCATTGAAAGGCAAATCTCTCTTTTCAAACCTTTGAGTAAGCCTGGGTTTGTATTTATAAAGTAAGTTATATGCAAGAGCATATTCTGGGCCCTGAGCACTTTCATTTGATTGCTCAGTAAATGCATTTTCACTCATCCACGTTCTTGCCTCAGAGTATTTTGCACTGAGATAGTCAAATAAGTGACAGTAGCCCTATTGAGTTCTATTTAATTTTATTCAATAACGTTCTGCATGGTTCCAGGGATTTTCTGGATCTTTGTGTCCCAAAGATGGGTTGAGAATATTTTGTTTGGGGCCAGGTGGGTTTGGGGGTTGTATATAGGGGCAGTGGAGCCCAATTGGGTGACATGGTTGGTACCCTGTCCCCTACTTACTGTATCATCTTGTCTAAGATGCTTCTTGGAATTTTGATTTCCTCAACTCTCAAACAGGGATAGTAATTCCTACCCCCATGAGATTATTTGAAAGATGCAATGATATAAACACAATGTCTGGCACATAATTAGTGTTTTATGAACATAGCATAGCTGGATTCATTCTACTAACATTTTAATCACCAGCACTCCAGCTAGACTCAGTATATAAGTGTATCTTTGCTCTACTTTGAGCATTCAGTTGGCGCTCAGTGCACACTTAAAATGTCATTTGTTATTGTTTTCTCATTATAAAACGAATAATCATCATCCATTGAACAATCCATAAATAACTGCTAATATTTTAGTATTCTCTTCCTCTTCCCTCTTTGAATGGACCCATCTAAAATTTATTTCAGTTAGATTTGCTGGGGGCAGAGAAGGGCAGCCCTGAGAAGTACATGAGGCCAGAGGGAAAGATTGCCCTGATGCACCCCCACTTCCATGTGACCCCTCTTTCTCTTTCACCTTGGGCCGGCCCTGAGCCAAAGTGAGATTCTAGGCATTGGCCCCGAGTCCTACAGGTCCCTCTCTCTGAGTCTCCACCAGGCAGTGCCCAGCAGTGGGTACCCTGGTCCGCTCTTTGATTTTTGGGGGTCCTATTTGAAAAATCCCCCAGTCCTGAGAATCCTGCCTACATGTGACTCAGGGAACTGGGTCTCAATGAAGAGCCCGTGGGGTCCTCCATCCCCCAACCTGGCCTTGCTTTGATGCCTCAGCTGCCTTCCTGCAACTCAGCCTCAGCTGCCCTGTTTCTCAAAGTGTGTTCCAGGGAACACTGCATCAGAAACACTGGAAGAGTTGGTCGTGTAGAACAAAGACTCAGAATCTTAAAAGAAGACTTGGCCATTTACAAGACTTGCATGGCAGAAAGGAAGAGGGTTTGGGCTCACCAACTGAGGGCTGGGGTCCACCAAAGCCTGGGTTCTTGGCAGGTTTCCTTTTCTAAACCCGAATATATTCAAGAGCCCTTCATGATTTGCCTTGGGGAGGAGGGGCCTTTGATGCTCAGGTGGGAAAATGAGACATCATGATGTTCAGATGAGGGAAACAGACCTTACAGTCATCAGTTATTAAACTTGCAAAAGATTGAAAGAGGCTTATGATAGCACTACCTGAGAGAAGGCATACTATTGGTCTAATACAGTGATGGCGAACCTTTTGAGCTCGGCGTGTCAGCATTTTGAAAAACCCTAACTTAACTCTGGTGCCGTGTCACATATAGAATTTTTTTGATATTTGCAACCATAGTAAAACAAAGACTTATATTTTTGATATTTTATATATTTAAATGCCATTTAACAAAGAAAAATCAACCAAGAAACTGAGTTTGCGTGTCACCTCTGACACGCGTGTCATAGGTTTGCCATCACTAGTCTAATACCATGTTTATGGTCTATGAAGGGCCCCAGTATTTGTTCAGGGGATGGAGGGTTGCTTTATTATTAGAGATGTGAGGTGGTTTGAATTGACATGAAGTTTTGTTGATCAGGGAGGAGCTAGTTTCTTGGGATTTGTTAATAATTACCCTGTTCGGGAACTTCAGCCCAGCATCTCTGGGGACAGCCCAACTCGTGGAGAATCTGTATTTTCACCAGACTCTCCAGGTGGCTTCTTGTGTACACACTGAAGTTTGGAAATCTTTCCCCAGCCACGTGGTTCTTAATCTTGGCTGCATATTGGAAACATCAGGGGAGGTAAAAAATGAAACAAGACAAAACAAGATGCCTGGAGCCCATCTTGAGAGATTGATTCGGTAGGGCTCAGGCATCAATCGTTTTTGTGTTTTTGTCGTTGCTTTGTGCCCGTAGGCTTTAATGTGCAGCCAGGGTTGGGAAGTCAGGGTTAGCTGTGGCCTCAGGGATGGTGCCTGTCTGGGCCCCACCCACACATGAGTGTGTGGGGAGGTTGTCTCCTAGGCCAACTCCAAACCCCCGAGGCATTTATGGCTGGGAACTGGGGTGGTTCCCTTCGAATGCCTTTATCTGGTCATCGAATTGGCTGTGTCTGCAGGTTCTTGCTGGGAGCCCAGAGCAGAGCCTCTGTTGTCTTGCCTGTCCCATCTGGCTGTGGGTAAGAAAGCCTCTATGAAGGAGCAAGGGCAGCAGCTGCAGTGGCACCAGTCAGTCCTGGGAGGTTCTAACTCTCAAGGCGACCTTGCCTGGGACAGCAGCACCTGATGCAGTGGGCTCTGCATGTCAGTGGAGGAGCCAGCAGAGCCCTCCCGCCGCCCTCCTGCGGTGGGCACATGCAGAATGCATGGCCAGCGAGCACACACAGGAATGCACTGGACCCCGGGTTAGGAAGATGCTCTTTTCTAAAAACACTGCCCCTGTTCATAGATGATCAATTCATCTACCATCTTATATTAATCAAAGACACATGTAGCGGTTAAGCAGGGCTCCTGACTCCCAGTCGACAAGGCGTTTTTCTAGAAATCTAACCCAAAGCCCAGGAATGATCTCTGTGTGCCCGGTAGCTATGCCTTTTGGAAGCAGTTTGAAGACCCTGGGAATTCCTGCCCAGGTCCCTCCTCCTGTCCTATGTGCCTCTCACTTCTGCCCCAACCTTGCCTCTGTGTTGTCTTTAGCAAGTCCCTGAAGCCTCAGACCTTCCCTACCCTCCATTCAGGGTCTACCTTCCCCAAGGGGGCTCCATAGTTGCTTTTGAAAAACCACTGTCCTAGCTAAGTTATTTTCAGTGGAGGGCATCTTCCCTCCTTCCAGGGGTGGGGGTCCATGTCAAAATCATGAGACAGTAGGGTTAGGTGGCATGCACACTTTGAAAAAGTTTATTCCAAATGACCACTGTTTTTATTTGTTTTCAGTTGTGACATTTAATTTTCATTTATTTCCAAATTTCAAGCAATATGAAAGGTGGGTAGAGATTTTAACATTAATGAAAAGGGGGCAATGATTTATAAAAGGTTGTAATTTACTGATCTAGATCAGTGGTTTTCAAAATGTAGGTTACAACCCATTAATAGGTCATGGCATCAGTTTTCTAGGTCATGACCAGCTTTCCTTCTTGATAGAATACTGTAGCATAAAATAGAATAAACCAGAGTTAGTCACACATAGTAAGGTTAAATACTACGTTGCAAATTGTGGTTTCCCTTATGTGTTTGCATGCCTGTGCTAGATAGACCTAATGCAAAACGTAGTTCTTACTGTGGGTTATGATTGAAAGGAGCCAAGAGCTGGTCTGAGTGGGTGGTCCCTGCTGTTCTCTGAGGCTCTGACTTCACCTCACACCTGCATTTGGGCACCTCCAACTCGCTGTGCTGAGTGGTATGCTGGCGAGCAATGCAGAGGGCTGAGGGCTCAGGGAGGCAGGACTGCTGAGTGGGGTGAGCCCTTCCCCTTGAGAGAGCCCAGCACCCTACAAATGTTCAACAATAACATTCCTCCTACTGGCACTTGGCAGGAGGCATGGGGGTTAACAGAGGGCCAACTTTGCCCAAATCCATGGTCCAGGAAGCTAATCGTGGTATGTCTTATACAAGGCAAGTGATATGGGTGTACGAAGTGGGCACGGGGTCTCCCCTGGATTACTCCCAACACTCAGCACAGGACCTGACCCATAACAACAGTAACAATTGCCAATGATAATATAGCACATAGAACGTGAGAGGCTTTGTTATCAACGTATTCAATCCACAATAACCCCACGCAGAAGCAAGTATTACGATTACCCCCAATTTTCCACATTAGAAAACTGAGACATGGAGAGGCTGGGGGACTTGCGCCAGGCCTGCCAGGCTAGGCTACCTCTCTGACAGCTGCACCTCAATGCATGTTCATTGAATAAGTGAATTCACTTTCATGTATAACTTCAAATGCATGGAGTTTAATTTTTACCTCTCTGTGGGTACCCAGAATAGGTAGGGCAAGCCCGCGTGTCCTTTATAGTGTGCCTGGGCCCATGGGGAGCTTCTGTCTGAGCCTCCTGCCCAGGGGAAAGGGCATGAGCACTGGGCCTATCTCCTTCCTGAACACAGAGGGACATGCTCAGGGGCCCATGAGAGGCTGTGCATCGGGTGTCTTCCCTAGTCACACAGGGTCTCCGAGCAGAGCTCTTATCCTCAGGCCTGAGCCTGGAGCCCCAGGAAGGTCTCCCAGGAAGGCCATCTCGGCCCCTCGTGACTCTTTCTGGGCGCAGGACAGGCTTGCTTATGCACTTTGAAAATTCATTTTGTAAAGCAAACACTCGTAGTTCTGGAGGTCCCTGAAGGAAGTTAGGACCCTGAGGATAATCCTGAGGCCCATGGAAGTGGCCTCGTCTGACCTCGTGTGCGAGATGTGAGTGTGGCTACTTTCCAAAGCCCATGGCTGACGGAGATAGATAACCAGGGGACTGCTTATTCATTGTGTCCAGACATGTAGTGTTTCTTTGTCTGCAACTTTGGTGCGGCTGGGCCCACCTCTTTCCTCTGCCGCAGGTGCCTGGGCGGCACAACTGGGTTGATAAAGAATTTACCAGATGGAAAGGACTCATTTCCCCCCTTTCAAAATTATAGGCATGATGGGTTTTGGGGTTTATTTTTGGTGTCTGTGTGTTTTGTTGTTGTTGCCGTTGTTTTTGTTTCTTGGGGCACACACTCTGCTGGACACATGCCACATCCATAATACAAAGCACTGAGACACCATAAAGGTTTTCGCATCTTTCATATGATAAATATTTCCACCGTCACGCTCAAGAAATGGATTTTGTTTGAAAATGGCCTATTTCTTTTGATGGCTTCTTTGACGTGGATTCAAAGCTTTTCCTGGTCCTGCAGGGGTCTGAGGTTGGAAGGGTCTGTTTGTTAACTTTCTTCAAAGGGCAAATCCATTTCTTTTCGCCAAAATCCAGCTGTGGCTGCCAGGGCTGGGAGATCGATGACGGAGGACAGTAATGAAGAGATGCCGGTGAGCCAGCAGCTGCTGGGAGTGATGGCAATCGCAGCCCTGGGTCCCCACAGCTGGACCTCCAGGAGCCTGTGAGCAGATCCGCCAGCGCCCTGGCTCCTAGTGATCCTTCGTTGTGAATTACACTGAGAGATTCAGATGTGGCTGTTTAACCAGAGGGAGCTCCATCACATTTCTTCATGCAAGTTTGTCTTTACAAGTGTTCTTCTCTCGTCTCTGAAATAACACATTTTTAATGGTCTTTCTACATGCAGTGAGCAGCCACTTGGGACGAGAGGAATCCGTGTTCAGGACAAGCCTTTGTGGGGTGCTGTGGCCCTGTGTGCATGTGCGTGTGCCCATATGTGAGGATACAGCTGGAGATAACTGAGAAAGCAGGAACTCTGCTGTCCTCTGGGAGCCTGGGTTAATAGTCCAGGGATCTTGTGATTAATATCCTCTCCCTGCACACCTGCAGCACGCCTCTTACCTACCTGTCAGCCTGACATAGTTGCAGGTGCTTTTGTATATCAGACCCAGGTACCCGCACTGGTGAGGGTCTCTGAGGAAGGATTTGCCGCCGCTTTGCCCAGGGTTCAGGCTGTGGGGTTTGGCAGCCTCAGAGGTACTGGAAACACTGGGTGGTCAAATGGGTTGCTTTTTCTTAGAGCCATGTTGCAGGAACTCTCCTGGGTGGTGGAGGGAGCCCTGAGCAGGGATTGAGGGCATTCAGGGCCTTTGTCTACTCTCCTACTCCTAGAATCAGCTGTTACTTAGCTGTGTGACCTCGGCAAGTCATTTAACCTCTCTAGACCTGAATTCATTTATTTATAAAACAAAGACTTGAACAGGAGGTATAAGAATTCCATTGAACATTCTCTTTCCAAGTGGAAGCCACCAGTCCCTGTGTGAACCAGAATCCATCATCTGAACCAACTTAGAACAACAGCATTTTAGCACATGAAAGGTTCTTAGAGACCATCTGGATCCACCTCTTTCATTTTTTACCCACGAGAAAACTGAGGCCTAAGGAGAGGGAGGGATTGCCCAAAGCCCCAGGAGTGTGTGTGGCTCCCAGTCACCTTCTCAGCCTGGTTCTCAGAGTGGGGCCCAATGAGCAGTCTCCGATTCCCTGGGGAATCTGTTAGACATGCACCTTCTGAAGCTGCACCCCATGCTTGCTAAGTCAGACCTCGCGGTGGAGCCCAACGATGATCTGTGAATGTGCGGCCCCACTGGTTAAGTCTGAGGCTTGCTAACATTTGGGAAAAATACAGCACCCGGCTGCCCCTTTAAGACCAGAAGAAAGATATTGGAAACCAGCAGGCTTCCCTGAGAGACTGGAGTGAAAGGGGTAGAGTAATATTACAGAGGAAAGGTATACACGCGCTTCCCAGCTAACGCCAGGCTGCAGGTTTCCAAAGCGAGGGCTCTGTGTAGGCGGTCCCTGCGCCTCTGAGGTACAGGCTGTTGCAAGCTGGCATCTGAAGTTGGTCCGGCCACAGGCTGTCCTACAGCAAAGGGCCACGTCTTTCTCCCAGCTGAGCCCGGCTGTTCCCATCTGTGCCAGGAAAAGTGTGCCACTTTCACATCAGCAGGGTTGGCCAGCTAGTTCATTCCAAGAAACTGATGTGTAGAAACACGGTGTTTTATGTGTGAACCGCGAGGTGTATATTTAGGAGTCCAGGTGCTCAGCTGTCAGCTCTCAGGGGGGAAAAATGATGGTATGTGCTTCAGAGTTCATTATATCTCCTAGGCAGACTCGTGGGATTAAAGGGCTCTTTTAAAGTAGCACATAATGGCTCCTATAAATCCTGGTTCCTAAGATACAGACATTTGTCACTCCCTAAAATGAGGTTTTTTTTTTACATGTTCTTTATATTGGTTGGCTTGGAGCATAAAAACTCGGAGCTTTAATAGTAGCTTTCATTCTGCGTAATTTGAATCAAAGTCCATTTCCATTTCCATGAGGGTGTGTGAGCCCTGAGCTGGGCGGCCCCTGCCTGCCCATTAGTCTCAGCCACACCCAGGCCCAGAGCCCACGCCGGGCTGGCGGGGAAGACAGGCAGTCCCAGCCCTGACAGGAGTGGGTGGGATTTGGCTGCCAGAGGTTGTCACGCAGTATGTGGAGTTGGCTCCCAGAGTCAGAAGAATTCCTGTTCCTTGCCTGTCGTGTCAGCCCAGGCATAAATGACTGAGCTCCTTAAAACCTGACTTATTCTCGAGTTCCTTGCTGGGACTTGCCACCCTTCCAGAATCCTAGCCCACCTGGCTGGGGCTACCCTCCCTAACCTTTGCCAACTCCAACCACGAGTGTGGGGCCTGATTCCTCTAACCTTGCCCTTGCCTACAGTCTTGTTTTCAGTGACTTGAACATCCAGAATCATAACTATCTTTTGTCCTTCCCAGCTGGGGCTGGATTCGACCACCCTTGTCCCAAGCCAGGTAGGCTAAGGCTGTGTCCTATGAGGCTGATACCAGGGGCTCAGAGTGGGTCCTCAGTGGAACAAGGCAAGGAGGTGTATCA
>NW_006290441.1:949996-950782 GCF_000327345.1 Myotis davidii
CCGTAGAAATAGTTTTCTCAGAATGCAGCCACACCCACTCATTTATGTACAGTAGTCTCCCCTTCGCCCTGGTTTCACTTTCCATAGTTGTAGTTACCCATGACCTACTGAAATGTGAAAATAATAAATGCAAAATTTCAGAAATAAACAATTCATATGTTTTAAATTGTATGCCATTCTGAGTAGCAATGAAATCTCATGTCATCTAGCTCTATCCTACCCAGATATGAATCATCCCTTTAGCCAGTATTATCCACACTGAAGACACTAGCCACCTGTAGTCAATTAGTAGCTGTCGAGGTTGTCAGATCCACTGTCACGGTATCACAGTGCTTGTGTTTAAATCACCCTTATTTCACTTAATAGTGACCCCAAAGCCATTCACACTACTTTTATTACAGTATGTTGTTACACATGTTCTATTTTATTATTAGTTACTAGAGGCCCAGTGCACGAAACTCTTGCACTGGGAGCAGAGGGGTCCCTCAGCCCGGCCTGCACCCTCTCGCAGTCCAGGACCCTTTGGGGGATGTCTACCTGCTGGCTTAAGACCAATCCCCTAAGCCAGCAGTCAGACATCCCTCTCGCAGTCAGGGGCCCTCGCAGGGCACAGGCCGAGCTGAGGGAAAATCCTTATTGAACAGCATGATTTTCATGCACCAGGCCTCTAGTTTTTCTATAATTATGAGTTAAATTGAGCATTTTTTGTATGATTGTTTTCTATAGAATTCCCCCTTTATTATCTTTGCCTATCAACTGCCTGTTTGTTTTTTTTTAAGTTGTCAG
>NW_006290441.1:951470-957581 GCF_000327345.1 Myotis davidii
CTTAAAAATCCTGGTTCCTAAGATACAGACATTTGTCACTCCCTAAAATGAGGTTTTTTTTTTACATGTTCTTTATATTGGTTGGCTTGGAGCATAAAAACTCGGAGCTTTAATAGTAGCTTTCATTCTGCGTAATTCGAATCAAAGTCCATTTCCATTTCCATGAGGGTGTGTGAGCCCTGAGCTGGGCGGCCCCTGCCTGCCCATTAGTCTCAGCCACACCCAGGCCCAGAGCCCACGCCGGGCTGGCGGGGAAGACAGGCAGTCCCAGCCCTGACAGGAGTGGGTGGGATTTGGCTGCCAGAGGTTGTCACGCAGTATGTGGAGTTGGCTCCCAGAGTCAGAAGAATTCCTGTTCCTTGCCTGTCGTGTCAGCCCAGGCAGAAATGACTGAGCTCCTTAAATGCCTGACTTATTCTCGAGTTCCTTGCTGGGACTTGCCACCCTTCCAGAATCCTAGCCCACCTGGCTGGGCTACCCTCCCTAACCTTTGCCAACTCCAACCACGAGTGTGGGGCCTGATTCCTCTAACCTTGCCCTTGCCTACAGTCTTGTTTTCAGTGACTTGAACATCCAGAATCATAACTATCTTTTTTCCTTCCCAGCTGGGGCTGGATTCGACCACCCTTGTCCCAAGCCAGGTGGGCTAAGGCTGTGTCCTATGAGGCTGAAACCAGGGGTTCAGAGCGGGTCCTCAGTGGAACAAGGCAAAGAGGTGTCTCAAAGCCAGTGCCCGGAGGCAGAGGCCCACGACCAGCAAGCAGAGCCTCACTCACACGTTCACAGGGTTAACCTGGTGTAGGGCACTGTTCCGAGAGCTAACACAGATTCACTCCTTTATTCCTCACGACAAGCAGGTGAGGCAGGTATGTTAGCCTCAACAGAGGCTATCCACAGTGTGTGCTACCATTACACCAGGGGTTGGCAAACTACAGCCCACAAGCCAAATCTGACCTGCCACCTGCCGTAGAAATAGTTTTCTCAGAATGCAGCCACACCCACTCATTTATGTACAGTAGTCTCCCCTTCGCCCTGGTTTCACTTTCCATAGTTGTAGTTACCCATGACCTACTGAAATGTGAAAATAATAAATGCAAAATTTCAGAAATAAACAATTCATATGTTTTAAATTATATGCCATTCTGAGTAGCAATGAAATCTCATGTCATCTAGCTCTATCCTACCCAGATATGAATCATCCCTTTATGTGCCAGGATCCACACTGTAGACACTAGCCACCTGTAGTCAATTAGTAGCTGTCGAGGTTGTCAGATCCACTGTCACCTCTTGCACTGGGAGCAGAGGGGTCCCTCAGCCCGGCCTGCACCCTCTCGCAGTCCAGGACCCTTTGGGGGATGTCTACCTGCTGGCTTAAGACCGATCCCCTAAGCCAGCAGTCAGACATCCCTCTCGCAGTCCGGGGCTCTTGCAGTCTGGGACCCTCGCTTCTTACCGCCTGCCTGCAGCAGAGGTGGGAGAGGCTCCCATCACCACCGCTGCACTCACCAGCTGTGAGCCCGGCTTCTGGCTGAGTGGTGCTCCCCCTGTGGGAGCACACTGACCACCAGGGGACAACTCCTGCATTGAGCGTCTGCCCCCTGGTGGTCAGTGCGCATCATAGCGACCAGCCATTAGGCCAGTTGTTCCCCCATTTGATCGATTTGCATATTAGAGTTTTATTATATAGGATTGTTGTTAATCTCTTACTGTGCCTAATTTATAAATTAAACTTTATCAAAGGCATATATGTATAGGAAAAAACATAGTATATATAGAGTTCAGTACTATCTGCAGTGCTAAACATCTATTGGGGGTCTTGGAATGCATCCCCATAGGTAAAGGGGATTACTGGGTTGTCTGTGACTGCTTTCCCAAGGTGGAGTTGAACAGTTGTGACTGAGACCACGTGACGAGCCAGGCCTAAACTAGTCACACTGGTCCGTTACAGGAAAAGGTTTGCAGCCTCTGTTTTACTTCCTGCTTCCTGCATTTGAGAGCACATTGTTCCTGCATGTGCCAGTGTGCATGTTCCTGGGTAATGGTCACAGTGTTCATCAGATTCTTAGATGAGAACTCTCCCAAAACAATAGAATTGCAGCTTTAGGGAGTTTTAAAAGCAGAGTTTGGGGTAGCCAAGTGCCAGGCCCAGCCCAAAGCACAGCAGCAGGAGGCAGAGGCAGAGATCAGGAGCCAGCTGGCAAGTGGGGCGATTCCATCAGAGCTAGTGGGGAACACACAGAGAGGCGGGAGCGTGACGGTCACAGTACCTGCCTTGCTTGGCATTGGAGGGAAGCAGGACCCGTGTGGCCTCATGGTCAGGGATGAGCCCCCTCAGCAGCTCATGGCCACCTGCTGGCCTCATGTCGCCTGCTTCTTTGGAGAGCCTGGCCGGCAGCCCTGCCCTGCTTGTCCTGGGCGCGCCTGCCTGTTCAGTCTCAGTGGTGGAGGGTCAGGGATGAGTGTGTGGCTGTGCTAAGAGCAGCGCAGGGGCATGGTGGGCTCTCGACAAATGTGAACTCGTGTTCCTTTGCCTCATTACAACCCCAAAGGCCAAGTATTAGAACCTCCCTTCTAGAGGTGGCAAACACCACAATGACTGATCTCTTACTGGGGCAGGCAGAGTGGCGATCCCCCAAAGGTGTGCACATCCTTATCTCTGGAACCTCTGAGTATGTTACCTTCCATGACCATGGAGAATGAAGGTTGCAAGTGGAATTATATTATTGACCAGCCAACCCGGATTATCCATTTGGACCCAGAGTTATCACAGGATCCTTACCAATGGACGAGGGTGTCAAGAGAGGAGGACATAGTGATGCTCCATGAAAAGGACTCAACCCACTGTTTACTGACCATGGAGCAAGAGAGCGCTGAGCCAAGGAGTGCAGGTGGCCTCTAACAGCTGACAATGAGGATTCGAGGATTCAAGTATCTATAATACTATCAGCCATAAAAAATACATTAAAAGAGAAAAAAGAACCCAAGGAAATGGAACATCCAGAAAGGAATGCAGCCCTGCCGACACCTTGATTTTAGCTCAGGGAGACCCTGATCTCCAAAACTACAAGACAATACATTTGTATTATCTTAAGCCACTAAATTTGTGTTTCTATGTGAGAGCAGCAACAGGGAGTTAATCAATTTACCATGAGCTGGATAGTTTTCGAAGAACTTTACTGGCATCCAGCCCCTCGCTTAATCTTTGCACACTCTCCAGGTGCCAGAGGAAGCTGTCCGGACTCACCTATGCCACGATGCATAAAATCGCCGTTCAGAGATTTTAAAGGTGTCGAACCGGAGACTGTCAGGGCTCCTTTCTTCTGATTGGCTCCAAGCCCTTCCCTGTCAGATTCCACTGCTTTCTCCTCCCAGTTCTGCGGATTTCTGGACAAGAACGTGTACTTGTGGGGGCTGCTGGCAAAAGACCTTCAGCTCATGTTCTAATGCCTCTCCAGGAGGAGGGGAGAAGGGAGACCCTCCGCTCAACAGAATACCGTGTTTCCTTGTTTTTAGGGCTCTTAGCACATCCAGGGGAGCCCATCTACAAGTGGAGTCATCGGGTCTTGCTTTGCTAGGTATAAGAAAAGCACCATAATGATGTGCTGAAGTCCTCCTTTTTCTCCCAATAAAACTCAAACACTGGCTTCATCTTACAAAAGAGAAATGGAGGCCCAGGGAGTGGGTTTGCCAGTGTTGGAGGTGGGGCTGGCCGAGGTCTCTGCCTCTCAGGCCAGACTGCTTCGCTCCTGGCCTTGGCTGGGACCAGGCACCGTGGCTGGGTGTTGGCCCTCGACTGGGTGTTGGAAGAGGAGGAAGGAGAACACAGCGCAGAAACAGAAGGCAAACCAGGCAGCCAGGGCTGCCTGCTGCTCAGGGTGAAGTCCCTCCCTGTGTGGAGGAGTGGATCCTGCCTCCTCAGCAGGGCTCCACCAATGAGCTTTGATGCTCTACACATGCAGCCTGGGCTTCTGGGTCAGGGAGGCCCACGCAGCAGCCTCCTTAGTGGGGATAAAGGTGACCTCGCATGGGCAGGGAACCAGCAGGCCAGAGTTTACTGAAAGTGATGAGAAATGTACATTTCCGAAAATTCAATAAGCCCTTTACTTTTTAACCCCAAATAAAATGTGCAACCAGGCACCTCAAGAGTGGAAGAAAATTTTATAAAAATCATTGAATTGTACATTTGAAAAAAGGTAAAATTTGTGGTATGTAAATTATACCCGAATAAAACTGTTTAAAAAATAATAAAATGAGTGGAAGAAAAGGAAGCATCCCTTAAGAAGTTTATCAGGGATACTCGGCAATGCTGTCTCCACTATTTAATGCTTAGCCTTCATCTTTCCAAAGCTGACTTTGCAGCCACCCCCTTCGCAGCCTGACCGTCTGTTCCTGTTCACAAGTGAAGGAAGCGGAGGCCTGAAGGGGCTGTGGGGCTTGTCCTGAGAGCGTGGAGAGCAGACCCAGGAGAGAAGTGGTCCCCAGAGCACTCTGCTGGGTCCGGAGGCAGGACCATCTGCGCCCGTTCCTCGGATGACCTTAGACACAGGCCGGCCTGCCTGTCCCAGTTCCTCCTGCCTCCTCATCCCTGGGTTCCGATCTTATCGCCAAACACCCAAAGCTTCAGCTTTGAGCATGGCCTGAGGGGAGGAACAGAAATAGCCATGGCTGTAGGACTGGCTGCAGGGCAGAAGCGAGGCCCCCTCTCCACCCACCCTTGAAGCCTTCCTTGCCGTCCCCTCTGCCTGAAGCAGGGACATATAGCAAACCGGGTAACTCACAGAAACAAGAAGGCTCCACCTCTTTCCTGGGAAAATATCCCTAAAGGGACCAGAAGCAGAGCTGCCACTTCCCATGAGTGCAGGGTCCGGCTTGGGCACGGGCTCAGGGATATTCGAGGTGTGTCCCAGTGGGTTCTGTCTGCCCCTTTGGCCGGGCTCGACCAGTCCTCGGTCCAACCCCGAGGTGGGAGCCCCAAACCACATTGACCTGCAGCAGCAACCATGCAATGTTACCTTCTATTGCTTTTTAGGATTCATCCTAAAATCCAAGGAGCAGAGAAGGTGCTGGCCTCTTGCTCAGGAAGAGATCTGGGCTACACCTCCCCTGCAGCCCTTCCAAAAGCCACCAGCACCTCAGAGCTGTCACTGAAGTGCATGGCAGGAGCTGGCAGTGGGTCAGCTTCCAAAGATGGGCATCTCCAGGAACGCAGTCCAGGAGAGGACAGGCGGTTGGAAGCGGACAGGGCTAGGCAGCATTACAGTGTCTGCTTCACTCCCAAACCCATTTCCTATCTGCTCCATCGCACAGTCTCAGCACCGCCAAGACCCTGGAGCAAAAGCAGCCGGGTGAGCCCTCATCTGGGCTGCTCACTGAAGCAGCCACCCTCGTGCAGGTATCCTTCCCACTTTCTGCATCAGTGGCTTGGCAGGATGTCCAGATGTGCTTCTCAGGCCTGGCTAGTGAGCCCGTGGACAGCGCTTAGAGCTTCGGCTTTTGTTACATGAATTGCTCGAAGCTTCCGGAGCTGATTTCCTGCCCCACTTCCCTCCTGTCTCCAGGAATTAGCCTGGAGGCTGTCGGATCTGTGCTGTAATTCTCAGCTCTCATTCCTGGGCTCTGAGTCGGGCCCGGCCAATGGGGCGTATCTCTGAGATCATGTTGTGGCCTTTTCAGATGCCTCATGTGAGCATTGGCAGAACTTTCTGGAAAGCAGGTCATGCGCAGTGAGGGGTGGAGGTTGTTTACCGTTAATCACATTCCATGGAACTGCCTGAGAAGCTCCTAAGACCCTACTGTTCGTCTTGGATGACTTTGCTTATGTGAACTAGATGGGAGTTTGTCCTGGCCACCCCTTTCCCGGCTTTGTGGTCCCACTGCTGACACAGCATCGGTGCCCTGCAGCTCCCTCTGGAGCAGGGGTCCTCAAATTTTTTAAACAGGGGGCCAGTTCACTGTCCCTCAGACCATTGGAGGGCCGGACTATAGTTTTAAAAAAAACTAGTCGGCTGCTAAGCAACAGGCAGCGGCAGCAAAAACACCCAGCGGGCCGGATAAATGTTTTCGGCGCGCCGCATGTGGCCCGTAGGCCATAGTTTGAGGACCCCTGCTCTG
>NW_006290441.1:958462-966267 GCF_000327345.1 Myotis davidii
ATGACCTGCTGCCAGCCAGGTGCCAGGCACTGTGTAAGCACTGGGGGCCCCGGGAGAACAAAGCAAATCTCTGACCTCCTGGAACTCACATTCTAGTGGGGAAACAGGCAAGATAAATAGAAAAGTACATAGGCAGGTGCGAGAGGATTGAATGTTTAGGGAAGGCCTTGCCGGGCAAGTGGCTTTGGAGTAAAGACATGAGGGGAGTCAGCACAAGGTGTAGAGGGAAGTGGGAAGCACCAAAGGTGACATGCGCCAAGGGGGCCATGGGAGGAGGTGAGCTCTGCGGGCTATGGCGTCCGCATCACCCAGGAGCCTTGAAGGCATTAAAAGAGACTCTGTCTTTCATGTCAAGGGAGACAGACGGCCATCAGGGGGTCCTTCACAGAGAGGGACCTAGCATGGTGGTGTCTCCCCCAGCCTGTGGGTCTCCTCCTGCCCACCCCACGTGGCTCATGGTGAGTCGGAGTAGGCGGAGGAATTCCTCCCTGCCTGAGTGTTACACGTGCCACTTGAGACCCACGGGTGGCTGTCTGGGGAAATGGCCATTCAATTTTCCCTCTCCGTCTGTTTGTCCCTAGGACCCAGACAAGGGCATAGCTGCTGCAGAATGGGCTGGGATGACAGCCTCCCCGTTATACTCAGAACCCCCCAAACTCTCTGGCTCAGCTATGAGCTGAGTTCATTGTGCCCTGCTCAATGTCTGCCATGAATGGCCTCGGCCTTGGACAGCCCTCAGCCCCCTGGATATATGCTTCTCTGGAGTCACCCTTGGTCAGGTGTGCCCAAATAGGTCTGAACCCCAGAAGGGGGCCGCAGCCAGAGTCCGCTCCGAGGAGGAGAGATGGCCATGGGTCTGGCCCTACTCCACAGGTGTCCAGACACCCCCAGGCCTGCAGAGGACCCAGCGGGGCACTTGCCTGAGGTGCCTTTACCACCTCAGCATGTTAAAGATGCCCCTCCTTTGCTGACGACCAAGTAGGTCTGATTACTGGAGAGGAAAGGGAGTCAATCTAGGACGGGTTAAATGCAGGCCACTTATCTTTGGACACAGAGACCCTTCATCTGGGGACTAGACAGCAGCAGCAGCTTTCAGAGTCAGGACCTCAAGGCAGGGCCATCTTCCCCACCTGAACACAAGAGGCCTTAGCAGCAGCATTTGTTGAGCTAACATTATGTTCTAGGCACCATGCTGGGCTCCTTACAAGGACCATCTCTTGACTGTGCACAAATGATCTAGGAAGAAGGAACTGTTATTATCAACCCCATTTTACAGATGAGGAAACTGAGGTGTAAGATAAGCTGGACTAAACTGGTATGTGGTAGAGCTGGAGTACAAGCCCCAGGATTCTGTCTCTGTAGCCAGTGCTCTTAGCCAGTCCTTGGAAAGGAAAGGAAAAGAGATGGAGTTAGCAGAGGCAAAAGATGTCAAATGTAAGGTGTAGAGCAGGAGACAGCACATTTAAAGGGCCAGATAGCATTTTCCACTTTGCAGGCCAGATGGTCTCTGTTGTACCTACTCAACTCTGTCCTTGTAGCTCTGAGACTATGTTCTAATAAAGTTTTATTTATAAAACAGGTGGTGGGCCAGATATGACCCTTGCACCATGGTTTGCCACTCGTGGTGCAGAGGAAAATGTGGGGTTTGGAGGAAGCCAGACCTTTCTTATCAAGGACACCTAGGTGACCTTGGATTAGTCATTTAACCTTTTCATCGTTGGTTTCCTCAGGTCTACTAACTAACCACTATGGGTTACTACTCATTAATTTATTTTCATATGATATATTGAGTCTCTTGAAAGAGCTACGCACTGTGCTGGGAGCCAAGCCACCTCAGGGAACAAGACACATGTTGTCTTGCCCCCACCTCATCATTCAGGACCCACTGCTTTCAAGTTTGCTGACATTTGCATCCATACTGAGTAAAAAGGTAGAAGCATGGGATCGGACTCAGGACTTTAATATGTTTATAATGCAATATTACACAACACAGGCCTAATTGAGAATCGTAATTTTCCATGAACTGATCTCATTTTGCTAGGTAATATCCATTTAGGTCTGTGAGAGCAGTAAAACACCATTCCTGTTAAATATTATATGATTCAATTGGTTCACTGATTTAGATTTTTACTACCCGCCATTCCAAATGACTGAGTCATACATCATTTTAGAGATAACAAGGGCCTTCAAGATCACGCCAGCCCTGCACTTCTCTTCAAAAATGCCTGGTAGGGGGGAGCAGGTGCTCCCTGACTTCTGGGAAGGAGCTCTGAGCAGCCACCACACTAAAGACGTTTGCTTTGTCATAGAAATGCACCCACAGTTTGCATTTTACTCCTTACTATGTTCTAATCTAGGTAATGTACCTGAGTTTCCTTCTGTAAGGCTAACTGGTAACCAAGATGATATACCCATCCTCGAAGACCCTGAAATCCTAGCCCCTTGCCTATCTCCAGCCTGTACTGTTAAGTTACCTGGCATAGTTGTGCCATGCACCTACTGGCTATATGTGGACACCTGAGGGGACATTGGCAAGTGTCCCAAGCCTGCCTCTGCTGTTCCTAACTTGCTTCCTCTTCTTTCTGGCTTGTCTCATTTTGGCTCCTGGCTCTCTCTCTCTTACTTACATCCTGCTTCTGAGCATAGAAGACATCTCTGTCCAGTTTCTCTGACTTCTGACCTTGAATGGTTTAATCTGACTACCTGCCCCTTGGGATGAATTTCAAAGTCCTGACCCATCAGCCTATGTCCTGGTAAGACCTACCTGTTACCCCCATGAAAGAGGGATTTAAATGACCAGCCAGGTTCCCCTTGCTATAGCACCCTTAATTACCACTTATTGTGCACTTATTCTGAGCCATCTGCTGGCCTAAGTACTTTGTGTTCATTATTTTATGTAATCCTCACAGATCCCAGGGGCAGGTGGGTGGGTGTTATTATTCCTGCATCACAGGTGGGAAAGTCCAGGCATAGAGAGGCTGAGTGTTTGCTTGTGGCCTGTGGCAGGGAGTGGTCCAGGGATTTATTTGAATCCGTGTCTATGTGAATTCAAAACCTCTGCTCTTATAGGTAATAATGCCTCCTCCATTTTCTTGGAATGTTCTACGCAAACCATGACCTGGTGTGGGGACTGCCCCCACAAAGTCTACCAGGGACCCCGTGAACAGTGCCAGAGTGTGGGGCACTGAGGGTGGATTGGCCAGCCCTGGTGCCACGGATGGTGGGCGGAGTCTGGAAGCAGCAGGAGGCAGTCTGGCTGGGGGTCCTTGTAGCCAGGTGAATGTCATGTGTGTGTGTGCGTGGGGAGGCAGGCAGCTCACAGTGGCACCAGACAGTGGAGAGGGAGGTGGGCTGGTGAGAACCAGGCAAGGGAGCAGACCCTCAGCTAGGGGACCTGGGTGTGGGGCAGTCTTAGGGCTGGCAGGGAGAGGGGATAAATTCTGGGGAAAGGGAAGCAGAAACCCTTTCTAGTGCTGGGGCCGCATGCCTGGCAGGGAAGCAGACTGAGAAAGGAGGGGTTTCAGTTGGAAGCCATGGGGCATCAGGGTCACATCTATCAGCCTCCCAGTGGACCCTGGTGGGTATATTTCTATATCATTTGTATCTAGTGAATATTGGGTGGAGGAATGAATAAATAGGTGGATAAATGAGTTTGAGGAAGCATGAAGATTCCAGTCTCCCAAAGATGACACTAAGATAGTCCACCCAAAGAAAGGGTGAGGAAGGGAAAGGGGTTGTTGTGGCATATGCAGGGGTGCACTCTGACCCACTGTCTCCTTATCCCTTCTTTCTCCAGAGGCTCCCGCTAAGCCTGAGGAGGCCGAGGCTGAGCCCTTCACAGACTCCTCTCTGTTTGCACACTGGGGCCAGGAGCTCAGCCCCGAAGGCCGGCGCATGGCCCTGAAGCAGTTCCAGTACTACGGCTACAACGCCTATCTCAGTGACCGCCTGCCCCTCGACCGGCCCCTGCCTGACCTCAGACCCAGTGGGTGAGCAGCGTCAGTGGCTGGGCTCTCGTTGACCTGTGGGGGACTGGGCAGCACAGTGCTAGGACAGAGCCAGGACTGGGCATGTGGACTCCTGTGTCCCTCCCCTGCTTCTGTCCCTTTGGCCAGCACTGGGCAGGTCACTCTCCCCTTCCTCCTTCCTCAGCCTCAGTTTCTCCTTCTGCTAAGCAGGGGGAAGACTTTCTTCCATTTGAGATTTTGAGGGTTAATCACCTAATTTACTCCTTAAGGGCATTAGAATCATCTAGCATTCTGGTTAATAAGTGATTTTAACCTAATTGTTGCATTTTTATGAACAATTATGTTTTTCTATAAATTAGTTTTTTAAAGTACATCCATCTTCCAGGGCTAACAAGTCATTACACCCGACAGAGAAGTCTGTCTTGGCTTCTCTCTTTGTTATAGAAGATGTTCCTTTAAGGTTCAGTTAGAATTTTTATTGCTCCTAATTATTAAAAATGTGGGCACGTACCACAGCTCAGAAAATCTCATTAACTTCTGTGAGCTCGCCCCACACCTTCTTTCCCCCTCTTTCTCCTTATTTTAAAAATGGTCTTAAAGCTGCAAACCACTGTGAGCTTATAGCTAGAGTTTTTAGGAAAGATCTTGCTGCTGGGTTTGGAGACTTTTCTTTTGGGAGAGAGAGTTCAGTTGAATTCAGTGGACACTTATTGAACAGCTGCTGTGTGCAGCGTGATTTTGTAAGGTTTTTCCTGGCCCAGGGAGAATCTGGCTGGGTTCTAGGGATGCAAAGGTAGCTGAGAACCTATGAGGAAAGAGGAGTATATGTTCACTTAAAGCAGCATTTCTCAACCTGTGGGTCGCGACCCTTTGGGGGTCGCCTAAGACCATCAGAAAACCCAAATATAATTACATATTGTTTTTGTCATTAATCACTATGCTTTAATTATGTTCAATCTGTAACAATGAAAATACATCCTGCATATCAGATATTTACATTACGATTCATAACAGCAGCAAAATTACAGTTATGAAGTAGCAACGAAAATAATTTTATGGTATTGAAAGGTCGCGGCACTAGGAAGGTTGAGAACCACTGACTTAAAGGATGTTTATTGAGCACTTCCTGTGTGCCATCATAGTCTAGGCGCAGGGATAGGGCAGTGAACAAAACAGACAGGAATCCTTGCCCTTCTGCAGCTTGCATTGCAGTTGGGGGAAGAGAGATAATAAAAAAAACCAAGAAGTCAACTATGTGGCATGTTAGATGGCAATAAATGCTACGGAGAATCATAAAGTGGGAAAGAGAGACAGGGCCAGGCTGGAATAGGAGAAGGGGGTGAAGTTTGAATGACGTGGTCAGAGAAGGCCTCACTGAGATGGTGACATTTGAGCAACGACCTAGAGATGAAGAAGCAAGTCATGTGAACACCTGGAGGGAAAACTTTCTAGGCAGAGAGACCAGCAAGTGCAAAGGTCCTGAGGTAGAAGTGTGCTTGGCACGTTTGAAGGAGAAGAAGGAAGCTCATGTGGCTGTAACAGAGCAAGCAAAAAGGCTGGAGGTGGAGCTGGAGCTGGAGGGGCAGCAGATCAAGGAGGGCAGTGGTTCTCAATCGTGGCTGCACGTTGGACTCATCTGGGAGCTTTAAAATACTCCTAATGGCGGGGCTCACCCAGACCAATGGTGAGCATTTCCAGAGGTGGCACTCAGTGTCCATATTGTTTATAGTTCTCAGGTGATGCCAGCAGACAGCCGAAGTGGAGAATTACAGAGAGGGGCTTTGTAGGCAGCTGCGAGGCATGCAGCTTTTACTCTGTAAGATGGGGGTCCGTGGGAAGAGCTTGAGCAGATTAATAATGTGCTTTGGTTGTCATTTTCAACCACCCTTCTGGCAGTGGTGTTGAGAACAAACCGACGGGGCCAAGGTGAAAGCAGGGAGGCCAGTTAGGAGGTTCCTGCAGAAATCCAGGTGAGAGGTGGTCATGGCTTGGACCATGACAGCGGTGGGGCAGATGCTGGATAGGGTTGAATTCTGGGAGTATCCTGAAGGTGACTTCAACTAGGTGCCACAGGGTCTCGCCCTCTGGGAGCGCTGCAGAGACCGCACCTGGGGCTGGGGGAGAATCATATCTGATGTGGGCAAAACCCAGAGACTCTGGTGAAAAGGTTCTAAAAGGAGTTGGGGCCCCAGGACTCCTGCAGGGTCTTGGCCATGACCTTGGCCAGAACAGGAACTGCGGGCTTTGCAGCTAGCTGTGACACACAACACAGGCCCAGCTCTGATGCAAAGCACATGTTTGTTCCAAATGAAAGGGGAATAGAGAAGGAATCCCAGGAAAGGGTGGATCTTACAGACTACAGCATGGCTGTAACAGGGACACAGGTATTCACACAGGGCTTGACTCCTGGAGAATGCCCCTCCCATTTGGACCACGCCCACCTGCAACGGAGGCAGTGAAGGAACTGGTCTATTCTTCCCAATCAGAGTCATGGAAACGGAGGAACAGAAAGAGTAAGAGTTGTGTCCAAGGACACACCCTCACCCTTCATCGAGGGAGGTGCCCTACAGGCTGTTTCTTTCTACTCCCAGGGGAGAGAAACGGGAAGCAGGAGAGTGGCGGGCATGGAGGTCGTGTGGCCTTTCTCAGGAGGGCAGGGCTTCCTGGCAGGCAGGTTCCTCTCCGGAGGAAGCATTTACTGAGGCAGCCTGGACTGAGAAAGCGTCCCCGCAGGACTCCAGGTGGTCAGATCCAGCAATTTCCTCGTGAGCTGCTGGAAAGGAGCCGTCATCACAAAGAAAGACTCCCTCTGTACAGAGCTTCCGTTTATGGAGCTTCCATGCCCGTGGGGCAGGGCAACTTTTGTCAGCCCCTTTTCATAGCTGGGAGAACGCAGTCTCCAAGAAGAGGCAGAGCGGAGCTCCCTGCTCCTCCAGGAGGGCTCCTCAATGGCTCATCCCCGCGGTTCCTCTTCGCACAAGTGTTTGGAGGCTCTGTGTACGGCCTCCGTGCCAGACACCCCCCAGACTGGAGAGCTGTTGGGGACCACTCCAAACTAGCATGTGCGGAGGCAAAACAGTGCCTCTCCTTCTGTTAATTTCCATAAAAACATCCCCGCCTTGTCACAAGGTCATTGCTGGGCTTATCCTGCTTAAGTCAGTTTGGAAACATCTTTCCAATATCTTTTACTATCATCCTATTTCAAATTATGCTGGCAAATATTTACGTAGCATGAGCCATGCTCTCTGGGACACGTTTGGCACTTTGGTTATATTAACTCTTTGACTTTTCACAGGAGCCTCTGGAACAGATGCTAGATGCACTGTTTTCCTTTACTCCTTTACTTACTCATACTCACAATGCTTCCTGCCCCAGATGTGTAGTTTTTCTCCCCACATTAACCAATTCCCTGACACCGGCTGGGTGTCCTACAATTCAATTCCATTTCAACACTGTCTACCTGGAGTTAGCATCGGATCCCACAGTTTAAGGGCTCCGCATCCCCATCTTCCCCCACTTCACATGCCAGGCACAAGTCCCAGGCTGTCACTGGTGACTGACTATAAATTGGGATTCCCCCAACCCCTCCTTGGGTTCAGTAATTTGCGATCCTGTCTCACAGAACTCCGGGACGTGTTACTTATGTTCACGCCATAACGACTGATCACTATGATGCCCACTGTTGCCAGCAAACCAGCCAATCAGGGGGTGGGACCTGCCAGCCAACCTCCTGCAGCCCCTCCCCACAGCCAGCAGGCCCCCATTGCCTGATCAGGGCCAGACCCCAGGCTGGGATAGAGAACCGGGGGTGGATGGGGGAAGGCAAAGCCCACTTTC
>NW_006290441.1:966306-967736 GCF_000327345.1 Myotis davidii
TTCCTTTACTGCTTTCCTTACTCATACTCACAATACTTCCAGACCCAGGTGTGTAGTTTTTCTCCCCACATTAACTAATTCCCTGACACCGGCTGGGTGTCCTACAGTTCAATTCCGTTTCGACAATGTCTACCTGGAGTTAGTCAGATCCCACAGATTAAGGGCTCAGCACCCCCATCTGCCCCCACTTCACATGCGAGGCACAAGTCCCAGGCTGTCACTGGTGGCTGACTATAAATTGGGGTTCCCCCAACCCCTCCTTGGGTTCAGTAATTTGCTAGATTGGCTCACAGAGCTCAGGGAAACACTTGTGTGGACCAGCTTATTATAAAGGATATGATAAAGGACACCGATGAGCAGCCAGACAAAGAGGCAGCCAGTGCAGGACCTTCTGTGGGGTTGGGGTGGGTTACTCTCCTGGTAGGTGGATGTGTGCACCAGCCTGGAAGCCATCAAAATCCCACACTGTAGGGACTTTTATGGATGCCTCATCACAAGGGCATGATTGGTCATTAACTCATTGTCCAGCCCCTCTCCTCCCTCCAAAGGATAGGAAGTAGAGCTGAAAGCGTCAAACTTCTGCTCAGCCCCTTTTCATAGCTGGTCTTTCTGGTAACCAGCCCTCATGTAGGAAGGAGCCCACCAGGAGTCACCTCATTAGTTCAGAAACTGCTCTTACCGTCCAGGAAATCCCAAGGGTTTTAGGAGCTCTGTGTCAGGAACCAGGGTCAAAGACTAAATAGGAGCAGGAAGTCTACGGCCATACCACCCTGAACACAACCGATCTCATCTAAATAGGAGCAGGAACAGCCCAATATCTATATATAGAAAAAGCCAGTGACCAGAGCTATATTGGCTCACAGAGCTCAGGGAAACACTTGTGTGGACCAGCTTATTATATTATAAAGGATAAAGGACACCGATGAGCGGACAGACAAAGAGGCAGCCAGTGCAGGACCTTCTGTGGGGTTGGGGTGGGTTACTCTCCTGGTAGGTGGATGTGTGCACCAGCCTGGAAGCCATCAAAATCCCACACTGTAGGGACTTTTATGGATGCCTCATCACAAGGGCATGATTGGTCATTAACTCATTGTCCAGCCCCTCTCCTCCCTCCAAAGGATAGGAAGTAGAGCTGAAAGCGTCAAACTTCTGCTCAGCCCCTTTTCATAGCTGGTCTTTCTGGTAACCAGCCCTCATGTAGGAAGGTGCCCACCAGGAGTCACCTCATTAGTTCAGAAACTGCTCTTACCGTCCAGGAAATCCCAAGGGTTTTAAGAGCTCTGTGTCAGGAACCAGGGTCAAAGACTAAATAGGAGCAGGAAGTCTACGGCCATACCACCCTGAACACAACCGATCTCATCTAAATAGGAGCAGGAACAGCCCAATATCTATATATAGAAAAAGCCAGTGACCAGAACGCCATAACGACT
>NW_006290441.1:967843-968151 GCF_000327345.1 Myotis davidii
AGGCCCATACCCGACAGGCCCCCACCACCCCCATCGGCCCACAGCCCCTCCCCCAGCCAGCTCTGCCACTGATTGGCTCCCCCACACACCAATTGTGGGGGGCCCCGCTGGCCAATTGCCCTTGGCCCCTCCCCCCAGCTGGCCCGACCCTGATCAGGCCCCAGTCGGGGCAGGCCCACTGGCCAACCTCTGGCAGTCTCCTCCTTCCAACAGGCCTGGCCCCAATCAGCCCCTATTGTGGCCAGGCTGGCCAGACCCAACCTGTGCAGGAATTTGTGCACTGAGCCTCTAGTGTGTGTGTGTATATA
>NW_006290441.1:968537-971508 GCF_000327345.1 Myotis davidii
CAGCGCCGCCCCTGATTGGCCCCCACACACACCAATTGTGGGGGGGCCCCGCCTGCCAATTGCCCTTGGCCCCTCCCCGCAGCTGGCCCGGCCCTGATCAGGCCCCAGTTGGGGCAGGCCCACTGGCCAACCTTCGGCAGTCTCCTCCTCCCAACAGGCCCGGCCCCACTCAGCCCCAATTGTGGCCAGGCTGGCCAGACCCCATCTGTGTAGGAATTTGTGCACTGGGCCTCTAGTATATATATGTTTTTTATAATTTTACAGTAGCATTATTAGTATCCATTTTACAGAAGAGGAAACTGAGTACAGAGAGATTATATATCCGCTTCAGGTCACTCGTTGGCAGAGCTGGGGTTTGAACACAGCCAGTCTGGCAAGGGAATTTGTGCTTGTGACTGTCACAGTGCTTTGCTGCCTTCAGGTGGCAGTTTGTGTCACTCTGAACTTTAGAGTCTAAAGGGACTGGGGGGTGGCTGCTTTAACAGAGCTCTAAGCTGATCAGTTCATCTGGTGGGGAAGGTCTGCTTCTCAGTATTGGAAAAAATGTCTTAGTGAACATCAAACCTGTTATCTGGGCGGAGAGTGATGCCACGGCTAGGGTGAATGTTGGATTTGGAGCTAGTGGGTGGGGGTGGGAACACCTGGGGAGGAAGCCCGTGCTAACTGCCTGCCTCCAAGAGAGTCATGTCAGGTGGCTCTTGCTTTCCAACACCCGTGCCTCTCCCTCCTGTTACCTGTGGCTTCCCCATGGGGACGTCTGCCCCTGGAGGTGTCCTTGGCACCTGCACTTTGCTCTTTGTATTCTTGGCTTTGCTCTTCCAAGTTCTAACCCTGACGTTATGCTTGGCTTTATTCCTGGGAGCCTTGCCTGCTTGCTTCCTGAGTTGAGAAGATACCAGGACCTCAAGACTGAAGGGGAGAAAAGCTGCATCTCAGCCTGGCTGGGCGTGGCTCTATTGCTCATGCCCCGGTGCAAGCTCCAAACCTTCTTGTGGCCCCTGCTCCCAGCACCCACCCTCCCCCTCCTTATCAGTAGGCACCAAAGTAACCTCCCAGGCGCCAAAAGAGAAAAAGGAGAAAACAAGCCTTGATTGGCGGGTGGACTACAGAGGTATATCATTTGTCAAAACACATCAAGCTGTGTACTTAAGATCTTCTCAGTATTGGAAAAAATGTCTTAGTGAACATCAAACCTGTTATCTGGGCGGAGAGTGATGCCACGGCTAGGGTGAATGTTGGATTTGGAGCTAGTGGGTGGGGGTGGGAACACCTGGGGAGGAAGCCCGTGCTAACTGCCTGCCTCCAAGAGAGTCATGTCAGGTGGCTCTTGCTTTCCAACACCCGTGCCTCTCCCTCCTGTTACCTGTGGTTTCCCCATGGGGACGTCTGCCCCTGGAGGTGTCCTTGGCACCTGCACTTTGCTCTTTGTATTCTTGGCTTTGCTCTTCCAAGTTCTAACCCTGACGTTATGCTTGGCTTTATTCCTGGGAGCCTTGCCTGCTTGCTTCCTGAGTTGAGAAGATACCAGGACCTCAAGACTGAAGGGGAGAAAAGCTGCATCTCAGCCTGGCTGGGCGTGGCTCTATTGCTCATGCCCCGGTGCAAGCTCCAAACCTTCTTGTGGCTCCTGCTCCCAGCACCCATCCTCCTCCTCCTTATCAGTAGGCACCAAAGTAACCTCCCAGGCGCCAAAAGAGAAAAAGGAGAAAACAAGCCTTGATTGGCGGGTGGACTACAGAGGTATATCATTTGTCAAAACACATCAAGCTGTGTACTTAAGATCTGTGCATTTTTGCATGTAAATTCAGCATCCGGGATTTGTGTGTGTGTGTGTGTGCTTTTTTTTAAAAGTGAGGGTGTGAGAAAGAGATCAGGGAAGTCGGAGCTAGTGGGTGGGGGTGGGAACACCTGGGGAGGAAGCCCGTGCTAACTGCCTGCCTCCAAGAGAGTCATGTCAGGTGGCTCTTGCTTTCCAACACCCGTGCCTCTCCCTCCTGTTACCTGTGGTTTCCCCATGGGGACGTCTGCCCCTGGAGGTGTCCTTGGCACCTGCACTTTGCTCTTTGTATTCTTGGCTTTGCTCTTCCAAGTTCTAACCCTGACGTTATGCTTGGCTTTATTCCTGGGAGCCTTGCCTGCTTGCTTCCTGAGTTGAGAAGATACCAGGACCTCAAGACTGAAGGGGAGAAAAGCTGCATCTCAGCCTGGCTGGGCGTGGCTCTATTGCTCATGCCCCGGTGCAAGCTCCAAACCTTCTTGTGGCTCCTGCTCCCAGCACCCATCCTCCTCCTCCTTATCAGTAGGCACCAAAGTAACCTCCCAGGCGCCAAAAGAGAAAAAGGAGAAAACAAGCCTTGATTGGCGGGTGGACTACAGAGGTATATCATTTGTCAAAACACATCAAGCTGTGTACTTAAGATCTGTGCATTTTTACATGTAAATTCAGCATCCGGGATTTGTGTGTGTGTGTGTGTGCTTTTTTTTAAAAGTGAGGGTGTGAGAAAGAGATCAGGGAAGTCCTTTGCCTGAGCAGTGGAGAGGGAGGATGGAAGAGACATCTGAGAGATCGATGGGTTTTGAGAAGACAGTTGTGGTTGTGGGGAAGGATGATCGTGGGGGTGGTGGTTAAAGGAAGCTTGCTACCCCAATGACAGCGGCTCAGGCAGGTGGCATGTGGGTGACCACAGTTCCACAGCAGCAGGCACACACTGAAATTTTTCCTACAGGCAGTGGTTGTTATTTCCAAACAGAGCCCGGGGGCACTTGGGGGAGAGGAGGAGAAGGGGCCTTCCAGTGCCAGGCTTCAGGGCTGTCACGTTGCCATGGCAACTCTCTGGCCTTCCTCCAAGGTAGTGTTATGCTTGGCTTTATTCCTGGACCAGAAAATGGATGTTCCAGATCCTGCCCCATCCTTCCTCTCCTCACCTCTGGCCATCCCTTATTCTCTCTCTCTCTCTCTCTTTCTCTCTCT
>NW_006290441.1:971626-979201 GCF_000327345.1 Myotis davidii
TCTGAGAGAGGACTGAACTGTGCTTCAGTTCTTTCAGCCTCTCTGGGCTCTTTGGTCAGAGAGAGGACAAACTCTCTGGGCACCAGGATACTTTGCTTTTGGGGAAATCAAAATGCCATTTGTTCTCCCTGTGTTGTAACAAGGTCACTGGCCATCCGGGTGGGAAAACCTGGGGACACTGGACATTGGCTATACCGCTGGTGAGCCTCCTAGACCTCAGCCCATGAGAAGCTTTGCCAGATTCCGGGGGGCGGGGGGCAGGGGGGGCCTTGCCTGCTTGCTTCCTGAGTTGAGAAGATACCAGAACCTCAGGACTAAAGGGGAGAAAAACCGCATCTCAACCTGGCTGGGCGTGGCTCTATTGCTCATGGCCCGGTGCAAGCTCCAAACCTTCTTGTGGCTCCTGCTCCCAGCACCCATCCTCCTCCTCCTCCTCCTCCTTATCCTCCTCCTCTCCTTGGCAATCTAATTCCTCAGCGGACTGCAAGTGCAGTACTGCAGCCTGGGGGTCAGTTTCAATCTCAAAATTGTCTGTGATAGAATATTCTACGGAGTGAGCGACAGGGCCCATGGAACTACTGTGAGCACTTATCTCACCATGGCAGCCGTTCAGCGTGGGGATCTGCTGCTCTCGGTTTTTCTCCAGTTCGAGTTTCATGATTGTGTGCAAAAAGTGAGTCCGGACACGGATAGGATTAAATTCAATTCTACCTGCTGTGTTACTACATCCTTCTTTAGTGCAGCCACATGGGAAAGACATTCGATCCACCTTGGAAGGAAGGACACAGATTAGCCCCATGGAACTCTTACAAACCAAATACAAGTCCAGTACCTTCCAGCAACCCCTCTGCATTATCATTTGTCAAAACACATCAAGCTGTGTACTTAAGATTTGTGCATTTTTGCATGTAAATTCAGCATCGGGGATGTGTGTGTGTGTGTGTGTGTGTGTGTGTGTGTGTGAGAGAGAGAGAGAGAGAGAGAGAGAGAGAGAGAGAGAGAGGGAGAGAGTGTTTTTTTTAAAGTGAGGGTGTGAGAAAGAGATCAGGGAAGTCCTTTGCCTGAGCAGTGGAGAGGGAGGATGGAAGAGACATCTTCTGAGAGGTTGATGGGTTTTGAGAAGACGGTTGTGGTTGTGGGGAAGGATGATCGTGGGGGTGGCAGTTAAAGCAAGCTTGCCACCCAGTGACAGTGGCTCAGGCAGGTGGCATGTGGGTGACCACAGTTCCACAGCAGCAGGCACACACTGAATTTTTTCCTACAGGCAGTGGTTGTTATTTCCAAACAGAGCCCGGGGGCACTTGGGGGAGAGGAGGAGAAGGGGCCTTCCAGTGCCAGGCTTCAGGGCTGTCACGTTGCCATGGCAACTCTCTGGCCTTCCTCCAAGGTAGCTCAGGGCAGAGCCTGGGGCAGGTGCTGCTTCCTGCCTCTTGTTGGCAGATCCTCAGAGGCTCCTGAGTCAATGATGTCACCTTTCTCTCCAGCAGCCCCCTGAGGTCCACTCCCGCCCTTGCAGCGGGTAGTGGACTGGCTCCTCGGTTGACTGGTGGGTTAGGGCCTGAGGCTGAGGCATGAGCGGTTGTTAAAAGAGAGACTATTTTCTGCAGCCCCAGGTGGGAGCAGCTGGGACAGAGCCACACCCACACACCCAACAAAGGAGCCCTGGGCCCTGAGCTGGAGAAACCATGTGTGAACATCCAAGAGGAAAGGAGCAGGCCAGGATTACAGCAGAGAGAATGCATCCTGGAGCCAGGGGCTCCATCCGTCTGGGAGCAGGTCAGGGTCCATCCAAGGTGACCGTGGGTGTTTGCTACCACCACCCTGGGTGTGGCCACAGGTTTGCGTGTATGGATTGGAGTAATGTGGGGTCTTCATGTCTCTAGATAGACATCTAAAAGCTCAGTTTGAGGGGCCAGGAGGACTGGCTTTATGGGTGTGTATGGTGGGTAGAATAATGGCCTCCCTAAGATGTCCATATCCTAACTCCCAGAACCTGTGAATATGGTGTATTATGTGGTAACGAATGAAGGTTGCAGATGGAAATAAAGGTGCTAATCAGCTGATTTCAAAATGAGATTCTTCTGGGTTATCTTGATGGGCCCAATGTGACTGCAAGGTCACTGAAAAGTGGAAGAGAGAGTTAGAAGAGTCAGAGATGGCAATCTGAGAAGGACTTGACCAGCCACTGCTGGCTTTGAAGTTGGAAGAGAGCCATAAGCCAAGGAATGTGGGCAGCCTTTAATCAATTTTTTTTTTTTTAACAAACCCACAACCTTGGTGTATTGGGGCGGTGCTTTAACCAACTGAGCTACCCGGCCAAGGGCCTGGGCAGCCTTGAGATAGATACTGGAAAAGGCATGCAAACATTATCACCTTGAGCATCCAGAAAGCAATGCAGCCCTACCAGCACCTTGATATTAGCCCAGTGAGACCTCTAGAATGGTAATTTTTTTTGCCTCAACAAACCCACAACCTTGGTGTATTGGGACGGTGCTTTAACCAACTGAGCTACCCGGCCAAGGGCCTGGGCAGCCTTGAGATAGATACTGGAAAAGGCATGCAAACATTATCACCTTGAGCATCCAGAAAGCAATGCAGCCCTACCAGCACCTTGATATTAGCCCAGTGAGACCTCTAGAATGGTAAGATAATACATGTGCATTGTTGTAAGCCACCAAGGCTGTACTAATTTCTTACAGCAGCAACATCAGTGTTAGGACTCTGCACTTGGCTTAAAGTTCTTTGCTCACTTCGTTAAAATTCTGAATAATTTTTTAACAGGGGCCACCATAGTTCCTTTTTGCACTGGGCCCCACAAATTATATAGCTGATCCTGGGGGAAAGTGGGCAGGCTGCAGGTATCAGTGCTATGTAAACTGCTTAATGTCTGTTTTGTGTGTGTGTGTGGCGGGGGGGCGGTTACTGAATTTTGTCCTCACATCTCTCTAAGGTAGTTATTATTTTCATTTTATATAGTAGAATCCTGAGTATTTGAAAGGTCAAGAAACTTAAGTTCCCACAGGCAGTATGTGGCAATCAGTAGTTTTACCTGAGTCTTGTGTCTCCAAACACTCCCTCAGCACCCGTGGCTCACCCTGCTCAGGTGAACTTTTCTAGTTTGGGATCTTGGCTCCATGGAGATGACCCAAAAGTTTGTGGAAAGGGTTTGCTCCATGAGGGCAGTCTCAGGGCAAAGGGGTCAAATAAACACCCTTAGGTAATGATTCTGCTGTTGCACTGAAAATACTAACTGCACAAACACAGTTGGGGGGAAATACTAACTAAAGCAGCCCAGAAAAAAATGTTTCTGGTTCTTAGTAAATGTTAAGCTCTTTATGGGCCAGTAGTGCCATGTGGTTGTTCTTAAAGGTGGAGTAATCTTGAGCTGTATATTCTTTTAATCTTTATTGATTGATTGGTTTGAGAGAGAGAGAGAGAGAGAGAGAGGTGCCCTGACTGGAGAACAAACCCACAACTTCGGCATATCAGGACAAAGCTCTAATCAACTGAGCTACCCAGCCAGGGCTCGAGCTATATTAGTAGAGGTATCTCTATCATAAAAACCCCGTGGTCCTGACGCCGTCACAGGGGAACGACCAAAGACTGATCACCAGGAGGCTGAGTGTGTGGACGCTGGCAGGGACTTGACACCAGCATGGGTGGGCGGGGCTGCAAGCACAGTGAGGCCACACGGGTGGGTGGGGCCATGCGATTTCACACGCTGGGCTTCTAGTAACATCCTCAAAAGGGGAGGTGACAGTTTTGTTTTACTCTGCTACTCAGATCACAACTGCAGAAATGGAGTAAAAGGGATAAAAAGAAGGTAGAGTATGTTCAGAGGAGAACAACCTAGGAGAAGAACTGGGTAACATGACAAGCATATGAAGCTTCTACTTAGATTAATATTGATTAATAGAGTAATATTTAAAACCTGATTCCCTGGGTTTCAAGGTCAGGTCTCTCACTTATAAGCTGGTTGACTTCCAGCAAGTTACTTAGCCTCTCTGTACCTTGGTTTTCCTGTCTGCAAATTAGTGA
The DNA here is from genome assembly GCF_000327345.1 of Myotis davidii. NCBI lineage: Eukaryota > Metazoa > Chordata > Mammalia > Chiroptera > Vespertilionidae > Myotis > Myotis davidii. The sequence goes on from NW_006290441.1 coordinate 975,665, forward strand.
TAGCAATACAAAGATTACATCCTGTATAATAAAACCCTAATATGCAAATCGACTGAACAGCAGAATGTCCACAGAACCACCAGTCCCTATGACGCACACTGATCACCAGGGGGCAGACACCCAATGCAGGAACTGCCCCTAGTGGTCAATGCGATACTACAGGGGGAGTGTTGCTCAGCCAGAAGCTAGGCTCACAGCTTGCAGGTGCAGCGGTGATGATGGGAGTCTCTCCCGCTTCCACTACAGGCAGGCGGTAAGGAGTGAGGTGTCCTGGACTGTGAGAGTCCCATACTGCAAGAGGGATGTCTGATTGCCAGCTTAGACCCGATCACTTCGGGTCTAAACTGGCAGGCGGACATCCCCCCGAGGGGTCCCAGACTGAGAGAGGGTACATGGTGATGATGGGAGTCTCTCCCGCTTCCACGACAGGCAGGTGGTAAGGAGTGAGGTGTCCTGGACTGTGAGAGTCCCATACTGCAAGAGGGATGTCTGATTGCCAGCTTAGACCCGATCACTTCGGGTCTAAACTGGCAGGCGGACATCCCCCCGAGGGGTCCCAGACTGAGAGAGGGTACAGACTTCGGGTCTAAGCTGGCAGGCGGACATCCCCCAAGGGGTCCCGAACTGAGAGAGGGTACAGGCCAGGCTAAGGGGCCCTCCCTCCCCCTCCTGCCCAGTGCACGAATATCATGCACTGGGCCTCTAGTTGTAATATATGTTGAGCTCTAAGAACACTGCCTGACATGTAGTAGCTACTCTTTAACTTTTTGTTACTTTTATTACCTGGGTCTCTGATTTGTAAAAGAGATATTTTGGGGGATGCTATCATGACTTTAACTACCTGAAGGACCACTATGTGGACAAGGAGTCCCACAGGACAGGTTACCTGCCCTGGCGCTGGTCAAGACAGACCAGACTGAGGCCCCCAAGCAGGACTTCTCCCCTGCCCGCATTCTGGCCATCAGAGGCTGAAACCAGCCTGGACTTCCTTTTCCTGACAGGCTCATAGCACACGGGTGCAGCAGTGATGTACCCACAGTCCTCTCTCCACAGTCCTCAGCTCTCCTTGCCACAAACCTGTCCAGCTCACCAATAAACCCACCACATGGAGACACTCAGTCCCCGTGAGGCTTTCCCACCAGGCCAGCTGACTTCTGTGCACTGAGTGACTGGCTGTCCATGGAGCCCAGGGATCCCATTTTCCCTGCACTTCTACGATGTGGGGACAAACAGTCTCCCCGCTTCCTGTTGACTGTTTATGTTTTTAATGACTCATTTCCCCGTTGTCCGACTTGCAGTTTGGGTCTGAGATAGCCGTTCCTCTCTCTAAATTGGTAGTCACCTGAAAGGATGTTTGTAGAACTTTTTTAAAAACATGTTTTTATTGACTTTCAGAGAGAGAGGGGGAGGGATAGAGATATAGAAACACTGATGAGAGAGAAACATCATCGATCTGCTGCCTCCTTCAAGCCCCGCACTGGGAACTGAGCCTACAACCGGGCACAGGCCCTGACCTGGAATCAAACCAGTGATCTCCTGCATGCCCCGCACTGGGAACTGAGCCTACAACCTGGGCACAGGCCCTGACCTGGAATCAAACCAGTGACCTCTTGGTTCATGGTTCGATGCTCAACCACAGAGCCACACTGGCCGGGCAGAACTTTTGTCTCTGGATGAAAGCTGGAGGTCTTGATGATCACATCTACTTAGAGTTTTCCTGTCGGCGATTCCCGTGCTGGATTCTGTTCCTAGATCAGCTGGCCCATTTCTCTTCCTTACAGACTGTTACAACTCCCCATTTTCAGATGTCCACCATCTCCTCCACATCTGAGCTAGAGGAGGTGTCTTGCCTGATCCACGAAGGCCCTGCCACCATTATCCTCTTCTTTACCCAACTCTGGCTTATTGGATGGTCTATTCTTATTGTTGCAGTCAGGCAGGGAGTAACTGTTCAATGCAGCAATTCCTGTAGATCATGGTGGGAACCCCACCCCAGAACTTCCATGGGCCTGAATTGATTCTACCATTTACCATGCAAGTATTTATTCGTTTTTTTCATTCAGCCAGACACCCGGGGCTTTCTGAGCGGACATTATGGGAGGCACAGAGGGTACCTGGTGAGCAAAGCAATCCAGAAGGGTCTGGAAGAAGCTACAAGTGTACCTTGCATGGTCAGGGGAGGATCAAGCAAGTCCTGGGGGTGCAGGTAGGATGGTGGAAGGGGAGGGTGGGGTGGACATCGATGACTAAAGGGCTAAGAAGGCACTGCTGACCCTGGGGCCAAGTGGTTAGCAATGCCCCTGACCCCCTGTGCTGACCACAGTTGCAGGAAGGGCCTCTCTGGGGGCACTTGGGGGAGTGGGTACGTGGGAATATCATCTTCTCACTGCTTGATTCAGGTAGATCCCACCTCCACTCCCAGAACCCCGACATAGTTGGACCTGGTTCCTCATGTTCATTGGCAGATAGACCCCAGCTCATGTTCTACTTGATACGCATTCTGGAGAGGCCTAGCCCTCCTTCCATCCAGGTCAGGCGGCTCCATGGGTGGGGAGCTTGAGGTCAGGGAAGAGAGACTCTGAGATCCAATCTGAGGCCTCTGGCTGCTGCCCTGGGTGATACCCAGGGGCCAGGAGCCTGGGTTGGCCTCATTCCGTCTGCACTGCTTCCCGGCCTCTCGTAGTAAGCTCTTGATATAAACTTGCCTCGTAAACAGCTCAAACAGTCTTGGGGGGCTCTGCTGAGAGGCTCACTACATCGCTGCTCCCGTCCCCACACCGCCTCTGGGTGCAGAGATCGATAAAGTGGAGTTTATCATGACCATCAATTCTCACTGATAAGACAGCCATAGTACTCCTCTCTCAGAAATGCCTTGTTTTTATCTCTCATGGAAAATGGCTCGACTTTGAACAAGAATGAGAGTAAAAAGGGAACTTTTGTGGCTTAATTTTATAGGAGAAGGTGCCTCTTCTCAAAATGAGTAAGGGATTGGTCTCATGCAGCCAGGCTTTCTCCAGGAGTGTCGCCCGGAATGGACCAGGCACACCTTTGTGGCTTCCCTGAAGCTCATGTCCCCAACTCTTCTCTGGAAAGTCACTCGGAGAAGCAGTGTGTGGGGAAGACGCCCAGAGCAGGCGGGAGGGCAGGGCCTGGGAGCAGAGGGTGTGCATGGCCAGACCTGGAGGACCAGGCGCTGGGAGAGGCCATCTCCGCAGTGTGACGCGTGTTCATTGGCAGATAGACCCCAGCTCCTATTCTACTTGATATGCATTCTGGAGAGGTCTAGCCCTCCTTCTAAAGGTGTGATGAACAGTTCCCAATAAGGCCAGTATATTGGGACTCGCTTGCTGTGTCTGGAGAGGCCGAGCACTCGGTGGGGACTAGTGCTGATTGGTAGACAGAACAAGTGCTGGAGGGCCTGAGCAGCTCCCAGGAGAGAAGGGAAGGATTTAAGGAGATCAGGACATTGGGTGGGGGGATCACTTAATTACAGTGCAAAGAAACAGGACTGCTGAGCCTGAACCTGAGGGAGCCGCA
>NW_006290441.1:979222-990426 GCF_000327345.1 Myotis davidii
TGGTGACTCCTGCAGGAGAAGGTTTGTAAGAAGAAGGAACATGCTAAGATCAGTAGCCTGCGTGTAAAATGTAGGCCTTCTACAAATAAACAAACCTGTTAGTGTTGTTCAATTCCAGAAACTTACCATGTGCCAGCCCCTGGTTTAAGTTTAAAGGGAACACAGTGCAAAGTAAACTCCTTGCTCTCAGGGAGGGTCCTTACAGTAGAGGGAGACAGATGGTAAACAGAGAAGTGATGCACTAGACTAGGTGTCTGTTATGTTCAAAGGTTTGTCATATAAAAAACACACACACCTTATGTTCGAAAGAGACTTTCATATGAAAATAGTGATCAGCAGACTTTCACTTGCGAAATGGATACAACATTCCCATTCTGCTTGGAGAAAGGCCATCAGGAGCCCCCTCAAAGGCGCTGGGGCTCAAACCACCAGGACCCGCAGGGCCATTGCTGGGAGAAATCCACCATGGTCTCCTGGGAAGCAGGACGCGGAGTAGTTATGTTGAGAATTAAGAAGGGAAGAAAGCAGGGGAAGGCAGTTACCTGCTAACTCAGGAAAACACCTGGGAGCACCTGGAGCTCTGGCCCTCGAGGTCTCAGAACTCAGGGGAAACCTCCGCGGAAGGGCAAGCAGACGTAGGGTCTCAGTCCTCATGCTGGTGGAGTTCGCGGGGAGGACAGTGAGCCAGGCCCAATATACTGGCCTTACTGGGAGCTGTTCACCAATCACACTTTCAGAGAAGAAAAATAAAGGTCACGCGGGAGTGGTTTAACCGTACATGGTATTTTTAAAATGCAATTTGCAAGTGGGCTGTGTGTTAATGCTTAGTTCAGTTTCCACGCCGACGGAAAGGCCAGCTGCTGGCCTCCACAGTCATAAATAAGCACAAGCAAGAAGAATTGCTTGGCTGTTAACCACAAACCTTTTAATTGCTATCATAGAAATCGTATTCACAACAATAAAAATGTTTAAAAAGGGTGTGATGAGCGTAAGGAGTCACTCCAGTCTCCCTCCTTCCCTAGTCCCTCCCTGCACCTCCCCCTCTCCTTTGTCCCTTCACCGAGGTTAAAGGAGCTGCTTTGCTTCCTGGCCTGGACTCCAGTCACAGCACGTTCCCTTGTCCCACTGGGCCTTTGAAGGACTCACCTTGAGTGACATTTAAGTTTCTGATCAAATCTCTCCTCCCCACAGAGCCCATCTCTGACTCCTTCTTCTAGAACAGTGGCCAGGGCATCACGCTGACCTCCTACCCTGTGTTACTTTCCATCTCCACACTTATACGAATCTGGGTCATTTGTTTGCCTCTGTGTTTACCTGTTTCCCCGGACAAAGTGTAAGAAGCTCAGTCCACATTAATTCCATTAAATGTAACAATGAACAAATTTGACACCAACCTGTTAACCTGAGGGTTTTATGAAAATTGTAAGTATGAAGCAGATTTGGGAAAAGGCTCCACTCTTTACCTTCCTCCACCCCTTTATGGTGAGAGAGAAGGAAAGCTTGAAATAGAATGGGAGAAGTTTCTGTAAATTTCTGGTAACCATAGAGACGGCGATTTTAGTTTATTAATCTCCTCCTCTTCAGCAGGCGGGGCCCCCACGGTGATTTCTCCGAATTGCTCCTCGCTGGTTATCCCACAGACTTCCTCATTAAGGAAGAGCAGGCCCATGCCTATCCTGCAGCACGTTAATTACTGACGAGCAGGAGCCCTGCGCTATTATGCTCATTAGTCCGTGCTCTAACCTGGCTGTGCCTCCACCTGGGAGCAATGTAACCCGGTCACCAGCCCTGACCATGGAGCCCTCAGTGGTTGGTGGTGGGAGTGGGCAGCCTCCTGTCTGAGCCCAGGGCCTGGGACAGGGCTGCCATTCAACCGCCGAAGATGGGATCTCAGTGCCTCTGGAACGGCAGCGTTTAGTTTCAGCCAGAGAAGGGCACCAGCGGTGGTTCCCTGCCCACTAAGGCAATGCTTGCAGGGAAGGAACTGGACATGTCTGCCAACCATGACACTTCTGGTTGTTTGGCCTCTTTATGGCGTCTGATTTCAGGGTTGCGTGTTCCTCTTCCCACGGGGAATGGGATGCAGACTTTCATGAATTTGCCTCATGTCCTTTGGGTAAAAGATCTCCAAATGGTTTCAGGGTTTCAGTGAAGCAAGGGGGAAAGGGCAATCTTTCCCACAATTATTTCATCTTCAAGAAGGAACCCCAGTGTAGATATCAGAAGCCCAGTGTAGATATTCTCTCTTGGCAACTAACTCCTGGCGGGGACTCAGCCGCTCTGGGCCGAAGTGTCCTCATCTGTGAAATGAGACTGGACTTGTCCTTCCATCCCTCCTTCATTCACGTTGAGACTCTAACTTCAACCTGGTTCTGAAGGCTGGACCCCTGTGATGAAGGAAGGGCAGGGGGGCCCAGGCAGTATGCCTGCTGGAGGAGCCAGGGTGGATTCTGGCAGCAGAAGGCCCTGAGAGGAGACATGGTTCCCTCCTGAGGCAGAGCATCTGAGGTCTGGCCTCACCTAGGCACTGGCTGCCATTTTGGAAACACTGAGACTTTCCTTTGGTTGTATTTTCTCTCCCGTTGGTTTTAGAAATGTTCAGTCATTCTTCCAGTAAACACTCAGTGACCACCTACTGGGTCCAGGCTTTGCACTAGGTGCTAAGGGCACAGCCATTCAGCTGGGCTAGTCATTGACACATTCAGATCCTGTTGTGGGGCAAACAGTTTTAATGGTGTGAGCTGGTCTGCTGCACACGTGGGGCTTGGCTTCACTGTATCAAAGAGGCCTGTGGAGAATCAGGACTCCGGAGCCCTCCAGGAAAGCTGGAGCCATGACATAGGGTGGACCAGCACCTGGGGCGCCCCCGAGGATTCCCTGAAAGGTGTAAGGTCCTGGTTCTCCTTCTTTCCAGGTGCCGCAACCTCTCATTCCCTGCCAGCCTGCCCGAGGTCAGCATCGTGTTCATCTTTGTCAATGAAGCCCTCTCGGTGCTTCTGCGCTCCATCCACTCGGCCATGGAACGCACGCCTTCGCACCTGCTCAAGGAGATCATCCTGGTGGACGACAACAGCAGCAACGGTGAGTGTTCGAGCTCCCTGCTCTGCGGCTGACCCTTGAGCAGAGGGGTCAGCCTCTATGCGGGGTTCTCATTTTCTCAAGGCTCTCTGTGGCGGCTCCTGCTCTGGGACGTTGTCTCCGTGATGAGAGATTCATGGTGGTCAGTGCTCTGGAAGGTGCACTCCGTAAGGTGTGCCCTCTTTGCATCCCACTGAGGCCTGGTCCCCACGCTCCGTCTTACCAACCTTCCTCTCTTCCCTCCAACATTCTGGTGTAATGAGATCAATAGCCCTGACCTCTACCCCGACCACATCCACGGTGGACGTGGAATTGGAGCTGTGTACACAGAGTAATTGAAGTCATTGACTGGGAGGAGAGGGTTGGCGAAGAGAAGAGAGAAGACCAGCAAATAGAAGTTGAGAGAATGCTGAGTGTAAGACATGAAGGAGTCAGGAGGAAGAGGGCTGAGACACAGGGAAGGCCCAGCAGGAGAAACTGGAGGTCACATATTCCACAGACAGAGAATTTCAGGAATGAGAGTCATCTGTTTGAATGAACCGACAGACAGGTGGAAGGACACAGAGTCTGGGAAGAGGCCAGTGGGTTCGGAAGGTGCCGAGCATGCAAACCTCAGCAAGAAGCTTTAAGACTTGGCATGCAGCTGTAGAAGCCAGGTGAGGGTGAAGAGCAGGCATGGAGGTGGACTTTTCTGTCAGGGATTTTAACTGTGAAAGGGAATCAGGAGCTAAGACAGGAATTGAAGCAAAGTTTTACATACACACACATACAGACAGACATTTAATTAAAAAACAATTTAAAAAAATTAACCACAATCTACAGCAAAAATATATTTATATCATGACCCAGAATAACATGCCTACTCACACCCAATTGTATGCACATGCTATTGAAAGAAAACTTTTAAGAAACAATAGTTACCCTTATAATGGGTGAAGTATGCTATTTTCTATTATAGTCTGATCTGTGCTGCTCAGGTGTATGGTATTGTATTGTATTGTATTGTATTGTATCGTATTGTATTGTATCGTATTGTATTGTATTGTATTGTATTGGGTGTATTTCCCTTGTTTGAAAGATAAGTTGTTCTCGAGACCCTGACTGCAGGTTAGAATTGCTTGGAGAACTTTTAAGAAGTCCAGGTGGCCATCCCTTAGCCCTGGTGATTTGATGGGTTTGAGGAGCAGGTGCCTGTGGCCCTTGGCCAAAGATGGAGGTACCTGAGTCCCTTGAGGCCAAGGGATGGAGCAGGGCCTGTGAGGAGGGAGGAGAATGGATCCTGGGCACAGAAACCAGGGTTGCCTCGGGAAAGAAAGGGCTCATCTTTCTGCCCTTTGGGAGGATCAGATGGGTGAATAGGGAGACAGCTGGAGGCAATGAGGAGTGTGGCAACGGTGGCTGAGGCTGGTAGAGCAATAGCACCCTCTGGTTTGCAGGACTCTGCATGGGTGGAGGGCATGGTGGGAAGGGGTCTGGTGCCACCTGGAGAGCCCATTGGGGAATAGGACAGGAGGGACCAGTAAAGGGGTTCCCTGGGAGCAGCCTGAGCTAAGCTCTCAAGAGAAGAGGAGGGACACTTGAGACTGGCTGCTGGAGGAAGTGAGCCGTCTCTGGCCTTACTTAGCAGAGAACTGAAGGATCCTTTGCACCGGTCCTGCCTGACCTGTGTGAGGGCAGCTGTGACCATGTCCTGGGCAGGCTCCATTTGGGCCTGCTTCTCTTGGCACCATCTCACTCAGCACAGGACTGCCATTTATCTCACATCAGGCCTCTGTGCTCAGTTCACAAGCATTTATAGAGTGCCTGGTTGGGCCAAGGGCATGAGGGAATGATGGACCAGACCTAACCCCTGACATCAGGGAGTCATGCAAATAAATGTAAAATAAGGATGAAACATAACAGGACTCGGTTTCCAGTCTCAGGTCTACCACTTCCTGGTCTTTTGCTTGTTTTTTTGTTTTGTTTTGTTTTGTTTTGTTTTGTTTTTAATATATCTGTATTGTTTTCAGAAAGAGGAAGGGAGAGGGAGAGAGAGACAGACATCAATGATGAGAGAGAATCATTGTTTGGCTGCTACCTGAATACCCCCAACTGGGGATCGAGCCTGCAACCCAGGCATGTGCCCCAACCAGGAATTAAACCATAGTTCATAGGTCAATACTCAACCACTGAGCCACACTGGTTGGGCTGCTTTTTGTTTTATGTGCCATGTGGGGACATCAGGTCCTGCCCTGCCCTGTCCATCCCATAGTCACTGAGGATAAACTGAGGGAATGGGAGTGAAAGTGCCATATGAGCTGCGTGGTTCCAAGAGTGAGTTAAATGACAATAATAAAAATAGCAACATTAACAACAATACTAGCTGGCATGGAGCCTCTGCTTAGAGGCAGCCGTGCCTTTCTCTCTTTTCTGGGGGGAAGATCAGAGAATTTGTCATTAGGCCAGCTTTTCGGTTCCAGCTCTTTGCAGCTTCTTCCTAGCTGTGAGTTCTTAACCTCTGTGAACCCCATTTTCCTTATCTATAAAATTCGGATGTATAATTCCTACCTCGGGGATTGTTCGGAAGCTTGAATGAGATAACGCAGGATGGAAGGGATGTGGGTGTTTAAAACTGTAAGTGAAGCAGGAGTACGGAGCTTTCAGAATGAATCCCTTGCTAAGCCTTCCTTCCCAGGCGTTTGTCACAGGTTCTGTGTGTTCTGGTGCCTTGTACCCTCTTCTGCAGGCACCTTGCTTTGGGGGTAGGCTGTGTTCCCATAAACACAGGGAAGGGGCAGTTGATTACTGCTTTATTCATCCAAGCCCATTGGACCTTTAGCTCTCTCTCAGAAACCCAGGGCTGAAGGTTCTGCACATGGTCCTTGTGTAGGAGTCTGAGTTCCTGTTCTCTTGCTTTTTAAGCAGTTTCCTAAACGAGCTTCACTCTTTCAGGGACTGACTCCTGTATAAGATGCTGACAGTATGCTAAAGTGATCTCAGGCTTTCGTGTTTGAGCTCCACTAAAAATACGGAGATTCAGATCAGCCACTTTGCTACCCCAGGACATTTGCACTTGCTGTTCTCACCACCTGGAATGCTCTTGCCCCTTGATATCTGCACATCTTGTTCCTTTGCCTCTTCAGGCCTTTGATCAAATGCCACCTTGCCGCCCTGTTTAAAATGGGAGCCCTTGCCTCTGTTACTCCTCACCCTTCCTTGCTTGTTTTCCTTTAGCGCACCAATCACCACCTGACCTTCTGTACTCACTTGATTACTTCCTTTATTTATTTGGACATTTTCTCTCCACTAGTATGTAAGTTCCATGAAGACAGGGAGATTTGTTTTGTCCATTGCTGTCTCTCTAGCACCGAGAATAGTACCTGGTACTTGTAGGTGTTCAATAAATATTGATCAATGGAAAGAATGAATGGGTCTTGATTCTGTAGGTCTGGGGCAATTGCTAGGCATCTGCATTTTAATAAGCTTCCCAGAGCTTTCCGATGCCGTGGGATGGTCTCATTGTTGTCCTCCATCTGTACTGCAGCTGAGCCTGGACAGCAGGCACCCAAGCTCCCCCAGCGCTAGCCTCAAGCAGCGGGCACTGCGGTGGAGTGTTTCTTCCTGCAGTGGGGTCCTGGCACCTCCCTGCTCATCCCAGGGAGAAGGCGTGAATGGCAGGTGGAATGCAGAGCAGGAGGGGAAGCTTCTCTTGCTGTTACCCCAAACAGGGAGGACCTATGCACGAGTTCAGCGGCCAACCCTGGGCCTCCGCCTTCGATCTCGCCTAACCTCTGCAGGCATTCGCTGCAGGGGGGGCCTTGCCGTGTCCTCCCTGCAACCCGGAGGCAGTGCTTCCCCTCCCTGGCTCCTCTTCCTTGTTATCTCAAGGACATGGGGGAGCCCACGAGAGCCTCCTGGTTTTAATTACTGTGTTTTGCAGTGACTCCCAATGGGCTAACGACTTCAGCTGGGGCTGAGTGATTCAACCTTTACAGACCTCCAGAGGGAGGAAGCACCAGGATTTTCAGCTGATAGAGTCGTCTCTGCCTGTGCATCTGGGCACGCATTTACTTGTTCATTCATTCATCCATGTGTTCAATTCCTCAACAGGTCTTTGCTGGCCATATAATTGTTGCCAAGTACATTGGCACATGGCTAAGCCACCGCGCCCCCCCCCTTCCCTTGTGAACTCACTCATGTGACACAGGTGTTCCAGTACATCGCTCAGAGCAGGTGCTCAGTGAAATGAGTCCTGGCAGGCTCCTTCATCAGCTGTCCAGAGTCACCACTTCTCCCAATCTGGCCACTCCCGCTTCAAAAAATTTTTTTCCTTTGTACTCAGTTTCTCTGTTTCCTCTTTAAACTCTTGTCCTTATTTGGTAAACTTAAAAATCATACACAGTTCTCTCATGCTACTTTGAGGGCCTGTCAAAGGCCGAATCTGAATTTTGTAACTAAAAGTACATCAAAACAATGGCAATATCAAATACTCTTTTAAGAATCCCATCTCCTGGAGATTTTGATCTGCTCCTCGTTGGCAGTGACTTGCCCAACCTAAACCAGCTTAATGTTTGAACCCTTCTGCTGCTTTGCAATAAGGGAATGGCCAGTTTCCACCCACCCCTCACACACCTGAGGCTGGTGTTGAGTGGTCTCTCTCCTGGCCTATCGATATCCTTTCCTAGGAATGGCTGCCTCTCATCACGCCTCCCCCCTCCACACACACACACACACACACACACACACACACACACACACACACACACACACACACCTACTCCCTTTGCCCAGCTCCAACCTCAGGCTCCACTCAGGTGCCACTGCTTCCAGGAAGCCTTCCATCACTGCGCACTATGCCCCAACCGGCTGGATCAGGGAGTGCACACACATGCCCTAGCTTCCTCCCACACCGTGTTCGAGCTGTTTATTTACTCACTAAATTACAGCGAGCTATTTAATACAGACTAGCCAAGCTGACCAGTGTGAGAGGGACACCGTGCTGGGCATCTCAGTGTCCCTCCAACTAGCCCAGTGCCCAGCACAGAGTAGTCACTAAACAAATTTTGTTGACAAGAGAACAGGGAAGTAGACATGATTATCATCTGTATATCACAGACGAAGAAGCTAAGTCTCAGAGAGGTAAAAACAATAAAAATTGTTTAAAATTTTTTAAAAGTGACCAGGGCTCAGGGTCACATAAATAGCAGGATGTGATGGTATAGGAACTCAAACTCAGGTCCTCCGGCCCTGGAACCCGTTTTTGCTACTCACCACACTTCCAGAAGCCTGGGGGATGTGTGGACATAAGCTCAGTCCTTGGTGGACGTCCCCGATAGCCAGCCACACCATTGCTTCTTGGTGAGGGCAAATCAGGGCCAATGTGATCCACACACACATTAACAAGGTGGGCCTGTGTCCTGGAGTCCCATTGTGGGTTAGCTGCCCCCATACCCTCTTAGGTACGGGACCTGATCTACTTCAGGGCAGGGCAGCAGGTAGGTATGGCCAGAGGGGGTCCCCAGGCTGGCTTCCAGGCCCCTGGCTAAACCACTGCCTGGTAGGGTTCTTCTGCCCAGGGTTGTAGTTTGACCCCCACTTCTCCAGACCTGGGCCTCGGACCAGCGTGACTCCCAGTGCTCCAGAGTCCCACGCAGTGAGCGCTTAGTATGTGCCAGAGACTATTCTAAGTACTTTATAGAAATTAACTGGTGCTCTGTGACAATGGTAAGAATGATGATCAGTGTCATTTTTATAACAAGGAAGCAGGCACAGCGGTTAGGAACGTGTCCAAAGTCACACATAAGCGGGATTTGAACCTAGATTGGCTGGCTTCAGAGCCTACACGCTGGACTATGAAACAAGGTTGCTCAGGTACACCATGGCTCCCTGACGCCAAAAGACTTACTTGAATGTCGTCCTCATTCTCTTTCCCCCATCACCCTGGAGAGAGAATTGTTGGGCAGCAGGGCCAGTGAAGAAGAAAGCCAAGAAGGAACTTAAGAGAAGTGTGTGCTGTTTCCTCAGCTGGAGCTTTGCCGGGTCGAACAAGGAGAGACATTTCCCAGTGAGCTTCTTGGCTCGTGTTGGGGTAGAGAGGAAATTGAAGAGTTGGCAGCCATGCTCTAGGTCACCTTGTGAGAGGGGGCGGCTTCCTGTTTCCTTTGAAATAGAGAGAAGTTGATATGCCTATGTGTGTACACATATGTTTTCATGTGCACGCACATATGTGTACATGTGTTTGCATGTGTGCATCTGAACAAGGCTGTGAGAGTGAATATGAATGAACCTGTGAGTGTGCATGTATGTGCTGTGAGCATGTGTAAACAGTGTGTCTTAGTCTATTTGGGCTGCTATAACAAAATACCATAGACTGGATGGCTGAAGCAACAGACGTTTACTTCTCAGGTTCCGGAGGCTGGGAAGTCCAAGATCAAGGTGCCAGCAGATTCAGTGTCTGCGGAGAGCCTGCCTCCTGGCTTACAGACAGCTGCCTTCTCTGTGTGTCCTCACATGGCCTTCCCTCAGTGTGTGGGTGTGGAGAGAGCGATCTCTAGTGTCTCTTTCTCTATGGATAAGGGCACTAATCCCATCATGGGGGTCTATCCGAATGACCTCGATTAACCCTAATTACTTCCCAAAGGCCCCATCTCCAAACACCCTACGAATTTGAGGGCACACACATCCATTCCATAGCACTGGGCTGTGTGTGCAGTATGAGAGGTGGTATGCATGCAAGTCCCCACCGACAGTGGCTCAGCCTCTCCCACCACTACCTGGAGCCACCCTCACCATCCCGATGAATGACAAGTAATTGCACAACTGTGAATCATTGTTAGTTTTAATTGTTGGTATGAAAATCACAGTGTAGTGACGAAATAGAATCAGAGCTCCCAGATTGCCGCCAGCTGCTGGGCCCCCTCCCCCAAGCCTCCGCAAAGCCCCCATCCTCCCTTGGCCCAGAGCCTGCCTAATCATTGTTTAATGTTTCAAAGATGCTGTCCTACACGAGAGATACGCATTCCGGGCTGTAAAAATACCAACAGCTTTGCATGCAGCTGGAATAATTGCAAAAATAAAAAACGCAGAGGAAAAAAATGGTCAGACAGTATTGTGCTTTATGGAGCTCAAAGAAGCCCATATAGCTAATCTAATTACAGCCAAGCCTCAGGCAGCTTGGAGGTATTTATACAGCCAGGCACATGGGCTGTCAGCTCTCTCCGCTGAAGGCTTTTTGTCACCACCCATCTCTATTCCTTTGACCTGTGTGACTAGAGTGGCCCACCCACAAGACTGGGAGTGGGCACGCAGCAACCTGGAGAGGAGGCAGCCAGGACTGAACTCTGCAGGAGTTCTGGAGACTCTCACCTTCACTCCTTCTGCCCACGGCTGCCTCTACCTGCCCAATTCATCATCCATCACCAGCCCGGGGGTATTTCTTGGCCACGGGCACACATTGATGTCCTCGGTGTTGTCCAGCACTCTCCCGAGGAAATGGTCTGTGTGGCTCTTGAGCTCCTGCTTGCTTCTGGTGGCAGATGCCTACCCTCCCTGCCGACTCAAGCCCTGACCCTAGGGCTGGGCCCAGCCTGTGACTAAGGGAATCAGATAAATATCTCTGGCAGATTCCATTGTGTCAGCTTCTGAGCAAACCTCATAGGGTTCTGCAGGTTGTGCCTTTCACCAGGGCACCCAGACAAGGAGCACATGTGTGTGTTGGGGGGGGGGGAGGGCGGGGCAGGGGGAGAGGGATGGGATGGATAAAATAGCCCATGATCTCCATTTGCTAAACCATGCATACTGCGATGAGTCTGTCTCAGATGTGCATTTTTCTAACTGAGGGTCCCAGAGGGGATGCCTCTCTAGGATGCGCATCGAGGTGCCATGTGCTTGTCGCCCAGCATCCTCCCTTTGCCAGTGGGCACCTGGCCTGACAGAGCTGCTGCAGCCTGCGGTGTGTCCTGCATCTGCGGTCCTCCAAACCCCACTTTCCTCAACCTTCTCTGAGTTGGTCCTACTCTTGGGCTTCTGTGTCCGTTCCCCACCAACCCTCAGTTCCCTGCTGGGATGGAGCCCTGCTCAGAGATCCCTCATCCCCTAAGCTTGGCCCTGGCTCTCCATACAGGCCTGGCCAACTCCTTCCTTAAAAG
>NW_006290441.1:994129-1008990 GCF_000327345.1 Myotis davidii
GAGAGGGCGGGGCAGGGGGAGAGGGATGGGATGGATAAAATAGCCCATGATCTCCATTTGCTAAACCATGCATACTGCGATGAGTCTGTCTCAGATGTGCATTTTTCTAACTGAGGGTCCCAGAGGGGATGCCTCTCTAGGATGCATATCGAGGTGCCATGTGCTTGTCGCCCAGCATCCTCCCTTTGCCAGTGGGCACCTGGCCTGACAGAGCTGCTGCAGCCTGCGGTGTGTCCTGCATCTGCGGTCCTCCAAACCCCACTTTCCTCAACCTTCTCTGAGTTGGTCCTACTCTTGGGCTTCTGTGTCCGTTCCCCACCAACCCTCAGTTCCCTGCTGGGATGGAGCCCTGCTCAGAGATCCCTCATCCCCTAAGCTTGGCCCTGGCTCTCCATACAGGCCTGGCCAACTCCTTCCTTAAGAGGCAGGACTCTGCTCCCTGGTTTGACCCACTTGCTTTCCTCCATCCTGAGGGCTGGGACCTCCCACTGATAGACCCCTCCCCCTGAAATGAGCACTCTTACTTAGTGGTGCCTGGAAGTGCCCTGCCCCTGGGGATGCTGCCTCTCTGTGGACCACCTCCGGAGCTCAGTCTCTCCAGGGCCAGCCCCACTATTACCAGCCTCCTCTGTCCTCACCCGCCACTGCTGAGGCCCCAGCACTGTGCACAGCCAAGCCTGCCTGAGCCTGGCAATAGTGAGGGCAGTTCTTCACTCCTTTTGGGTTCCTTTACCAAAAGAGGAAACTGACTTAGAAAATCAGGAATTTCCCAACATACTTCTCTGTAACCAAGAATAGCCCCTAGAGCAGTGATGGCAAACCTTTTGAGCTCGGCGTGCCAGCATTTTGAAAAACCCTAACTTACTCTGGTGCCGTGTCACATATAGAAATTTTTTGATATTTGCAACCATAGTAAAGCAAAGACTTATATTTTTGATATTTATTTTATATATTTAAATGCCATTTAACAAAGAAAAATCAACCAAAAAAATGAGTTCGTGTGTCACCTCTGACACGCGTGTCATAGGTTCACCATCACTGCCCTAGAGAGCTTTGGTACTGCCTTTTTTTTTTTAATAGCTCAGGAGCCCCCTATAAGCAGCCTGCAGCCAAGGGGTTGGATCATTTTGCTTTACAGACCCGTCAGGGTGACCAGTGTTTGATTAGCAAAGCTGGCAGGAACCAAGTACAAAAGGCCTCTTCCTCTGGTCAGCTGTGTGACCATCTGGCGAAGGGGAGATTCCCGGAGCCGGAGCTCTGAGCGGAGTGTGGGAGGGCATCAGGAGAGGTGCCCCTTGCCCTCAGGTGAGGGGCCTGCAGCCAGCAGCTGGGAGTCAGGCCGTCCCTGGAAGAGGCCAGGACCGAGCCAGCAGCGCAGCTGGCAGGAGAGGTCTCCTTGTGCCCTCTTGGCTCCCGGCCTATCTTGCTCAGCAGCTTGAAAAGACAAACCAGTGCTGACAGTGTAGGTGGAGCTGAATGCAGGCCCTGCTGGTGAGCCGAGACCCTCTGCTTTCACAGACATGGAAAACGGCCTGAAACCCGCCACATCCAATACTTCCTGTGGGTATCAGCTATTTGGAGGATGGGATGCCTTCTGGGGGGGCGGGGTGGTTTCTGAACGGCTGCCCCAAACCTGGCAGAGAAGCAGGTGTCCCCCAGCAGCTCCAGGGACCAGGTGCTCAGCAAAAGGAGGTGCGTGGACGAGAGCTGGAGCCTGCAGTCATCTCCACAGCCGCCCAGATCTGTCTTGCAAATGAGCTTGCCAAGCTCTTGGGAGACCAGCATGCCCCTGGTTTGATGTCAGGGTGGGAGGCTGTGCTGGGGAAAGCATTGGGGTGGGGAAGCTCCAGCCACAGGTGTGGACCCACCGATGTGCCATGTCAACAGAAACCTGCACTCGATGTGGAGGTGGGGTGCAGGGAGGGCGGGGTTTCCTTTTCTATTTTACCAGGGTCCTAATCTGCTCTCAGGGGCCCTCAATTGGGGGAACACTTCTTTTTTTTTTTCAGGGGCTGCCTCGCCTGTCTGCTAGGCCCACGGGGACTTACACCTCTTCTGCTCTTACTGTCATTCACGCGCATTCAGTCAGCAAACTCAGTACCCGTTCTGAGCTCTGTGCCGGGAGGCAGTGGTGAACCTGATGTGGGACCTGCCTGTGAGGAGCTTCCGTCGGGGATGGCAGCAGGCCAGTGGGCAGACTCTGCGGCCCTCAGTGGACACAGATGTCGAAATGAGCTGCCTCGTGTCTAGTGGTTGTTAGAAGCTGCTATCTCATGAGCTTAAGATGTAAGTAGAATTTTAGGGAGAGAGGCTCTTAAACAGAAAGAAACCACAACAATATTGGATCAGTGAGCAGGAACGTTGTGGACTCTGATGCCATTCTTAGTCGCATCCCTGCATCTTGAGACCTTAGGAGCCACTTGCATTGGGCACCTTGTGCCAGGCTAGGCGTGCGAGAGGGGAGTGACCAGCACCAGGAAAGCTGACCGGGCTGAGAGGAGACAGATTGTGGGAGACTCCCAGTAGCGTGTCAGTCCCATTGAGCTCATCTCACTAGGTTTCTTTCAGGGCAAGGGGCAGGACAGGAGGCAGGGGAGGGGGCAAGAGCTCAGGCCTTCATGTGAACCAAATCACTGTGGGTGGCTGAGATTTGGAAGTGCCACTGCTCACCAGGGCTCACCTAGTTCTTCTCTCTGCATCCCCTCCTCTTGTTACACTGCAACCCTAGCGGATGGTCGTGGATTAGCTTGTGGTCCTTGTGGTTGGTGCAGGGGTGGTTGCCATCTGGGAGTGAATAACCACAACACTTCATCGCTGAACGAGACCCAGGAAAATGCTTCTCTCCTCTGGGGAAAGGAGTATGAATTAGAACCCTACAAATCCAAGCCTTTAAACCAGTGGTTCTCAACCTTCTGGCCCTTTAAATACAGATCCTCATGTTGTGACCCAACCAGAAAATTATTTTCGTTGCTACTTCAGAACTGTAATGTTGCTACTGTTATGAATCGTAATGTAAATACCTGATATGCAGGATGGTCTTAGGCGACCCCTGTGAAAGGGGTCGACCACCAAAGAGGTCGCGGCTCACAGGTTGAGAACCGCTGCTTTAAACCCTTCCTCGCCTGGTGAATTCAATGGGGTGACAGAAATGCATTAGAAATTGGATCAGAGCTCAGCATTTACATGGGTTCTGAGCCAAATGAAAATTAAAACGAGTGTCTGCGGCAGGGTTATGGTGAAGGCGAGGCTTCAAGCGTGCCTTGGCAGAGCGTCCCAAACGGGTCTGGGAGGGGAATTGATCAAAGGATCCTGCTGATGAGCTCAGGGGGTGGACAGCGGGTGCTCTGCCCAGACAGTGGGGAGGAATTAACTTGTCACCGATCAGCACTTACTGATGCAACAGAAAATTCAGCCACGTGGCAGGTTTTCATGCCAGGCTGTGCAGTGGCCACATTGACTCCCTATCTCTTCCCTAAGGTGCTCAGGCACTGAAGAAAGGAATATTTTTACCTGAGTTGAAAGAGGTTTCCGGCTAAGTCCTGTGGACTGAGTGTGTCTGCAAGCTTATCTGTGCTGTCAAATTTCATTTGTCTTAAACATGAGAACAAATGCAGAGAATCGAAGAAAACAAAGTTGTGTGCCACGTGCTCCTGACCAGGGCTGCTCAGTCATGAGGCTAAGATATTGGCTGAAGTGATTGTATTTTTTCTGAAAAGAACATTGAAGGTTGGTGTTTAATCTTTCTGAAGTGAGTTCCTAGAATCTTAGCGGGCCAGCTGCTGCCCTCTGGACCTATGTATTCCGCATTCCTGTGATATATCAATCCATCATTGGCTGAATGCCCACTGTCTACTGAATTCCCAAATTCTGCATGGCCGGAAAAGCACGTCTCAGTTATTGGGCTCTCTCATTATTCCAGGTGCACCCATTAGAGGGGGCGGGAAGGGAAGAGAGGGTCGGGGCAGGGGAGAGGATAAGGGAAGGGAGAGGGAGAGACATGGGGAGACAGATGAATGGGTAGGTGGATAGAAGGATTTAATCTTATTTCATTCCATGACATGGGTGTTTTATGCTCATTTGAGAAATGACTGAATGGAGGATCAGAGCAGGTAGTGAGTCACCAAAGTTCTCACGGCAAGATGGTGGCAGCGCTGGGGCTTGAGTCCCCATTTCTCAATTCCAAGTTCAGTGTGTCCCTCTTCGTCTTTCCGTTATTGCCTACGAGGCTTTTTTCTTCTTCTTTCTGCCTGCCTTGTACCTAGAAATGGACCCAGATGGGTTTGGATGAACTGCTTATACAAATAGGTGGCCAGAAGGCGATCTATATTTTTCATTCAGCAAATATTTATTGATCACTGTGTTGGCAGATCCTGGTCCCCGGTGTATACCCGCCTCTTGCAGTTATTCAGTCAGTCGCTAATCTGGGCACTGCTGCGAAGGGGCTCTGTGGATGGAATTAAGGTCCAGTCAGTTTGGGGGGCCTGACCTCGTGACGTGAGTTCTTTGTAAGCAGGTCCCTCTGGCTGGTTGCAGAAAGGGGACGCACAGAGGTGCGCTCTGGTGGCCTGGCAGAAGCAGCGCCCACACTGCACTGCCTGAGGGGCCGCGGGGCAGGGAACTGCAGGTGGTCTCTCCTTGCTGAGAAGGCCCCGCTGACAGCCAGCAGGGAAACACGGATTTCAGTCCTACAATGACTGCAAGGGAAGGACTTGTGCCCACAACCAGTAAGGCTAGAAGAGGACCCTGAGGCCCAGATGAGCACTGCAGCGCTGGCCAACACGGATTTCAACCCAGTGACACCCTGAGCAGAGGGTCCTATAGAAACTGTGAGATAATCAGCTTGTGTTGTTTTAAGCTGCTACATGTGTGGTGTCTTGTCGCAGTAACATAATACCAAGACAGTCACCTCCCGAGTGCCAGCCCCTGTGCTATGCCCAAGGATGTGACATTGGCATGGTCCCTACCCTTAGGGGCTCACAGCCTGATATGCTAGATAGACGGGTCACAATCAAATGATGACAGGCTGTGACAAATGCTGTAAAACATATAAATATGATGCCATGAAGTAAATGAAATGTGGAGGGGAACGTGCTTCAGGTTAGATGACTAGAGATGGTCTCTGTGAGTTGAACTCTGAAGGATGAAAGGGACACGAAGTAAATGAAATGTGGAGGGGAACGTGGAGGGGAACGTGCTTCAGTTTAGATGACTAGAGATAGTCTCTGTGAGTTGAACTCTGAAGGATGAAAGGGAGTCAACCACATGAAGAGCCATGGAAAGGTGTTTCAGGCAGAGGGAACAGCACATGCCAGGACCCTGAAGTGGGATGGAGCCTAACATATTTTCAGTTACACGAAGGCAGCTGTGGCTGGAGGGTGGTAAGGAAGGCAAAGGATGGCTTGAGATAGCGTTGAAGACTTAAGCAGGGTCTGGTCATGTAGGACCTGTGGAGTATTATCTCGGTGCGATGGGCAGCACCAATGACTGTGGAGTGGGAGTGAGAGATGATCTGATTGGCATTATTGGAAGATCTCTGGCCACCCTATAGTGAACAGCTTGGGTAAGGGTAGGAGTGGAAGCAGGGAAGTCATTAGGAAGGCTCTTGGAATACTGCAGGCCAGAAAGGAGGGTGGTTCGGAATATGCTGGCTGGAGAGAGAGAAGCCGGTGATGGACTGAGCTTTTGGATTTGCTGGTGAATTGGATGAAGGCGGTGAAGGTAAGGACAGAATTGAAGGTGAAGTTCAGGTTTCTGGCTTGAGCAATGGGGTGAATGTGCCAGTCACTTCCCAAGATGGGAAGGACGGGATTGGAGGAGGAGGGGGGGCGGAAGCGGTTTGGGGAGTTAAATCAGAGTAAGTTAAGTTTTGAATGTGGGACATCTGAGGGGAGAGCTCCAATAGACACTTGGACAGGTGGGCACTGTGAGCGGGGCTGGTGCCTTGGCTCAAGAACATCAGGACCAGCTGACCTGGCTTGAGCATCTCCTGGAAGAATGGCAGAGTGCCTGGGTCCACACAGTAAGGCTGCAAAGACCCGGGCCTGGGCCTCTGAAGCAGTCACCCTTCTGGGCCCCGCCGTTCCAGTGCTGAGCCTGGTGCGGCCACAGGCCAGAGTGGTGCGTCCTGGGACGGAGAGGCTCCGGTGTGAAGCTGGCCTCTCAGCGAGCTGCTATAGTTCTGGTCTGGTAGCAAGGTGCATCCGCACCAAATTACATAAACCTGAAATTGCAGCCTAATGTTATTAAGGGGCCTGAGGGAGCCCGGGAAGAATGAGCGTGAACAAGGAATCATTGGTGGGATGATCAAATCCCTGATTAAAATCACCTCCCAGGGTCAAGTGGCCTCTAGAGAAAGTGGAGAGTCCCTGTGAATCCTAATGGGGTGTGTGCCACTCCTCCTTCTCTGGGGGCCACTCATTGCAGGAGAGGCTGCTGTGGAGACAGCTCTCTGGGGAACTGACCACTGGGCTCAGCCCATAGCGGCTCCCTACAGAAGCCGCATGGCAGGTCCCGTGTGGCTCCTCCACCTTGCCTCGGAGGGGCTGTTCCCCGGGAGCAGCCCCTGAGACATGGATTCAACAGCAAGAAGTGTATTTAGGAAATCTGAGCAATACCATGAAGTCGGGGAGTTAAGCTACGGAAAGGAAGCAGCCAATAAGAGTATGTTCTCGGGTCAGGCACCACTGCGGGCAGGTGGAACTGAATTCTACAGGGAAGCTGGAGACGGTGTAAAACACACCCTAGAATGATCACCCCTGAGGGGTGAGCGGACTGGGGCATTTATATACCAGCTCCCTTTAGTTGTTGGTTCCCTTTAGTTGTTCGTGGCTGCTCTTAAGGAAAGATCATTTCTAGCATGTCAGCCCTCCATATACTGGGACAGAGCAGTTTTCTGTGGCTTTGAATAAAGCCCCGAGCGAGTGTTCTGGCCCTTAGACATGGTGGTGGAGAGAGGAACTCTGAAAGAAGGAGGTTCAGTTGGAGTGTCGTCCCCAGGCACAAGGTTGCAGGTTTGACCTCATTTGACCCAAGATGAGTGCATAAATAAGTGGAACAAGAACTCTCTCTCTCTCTCTCTCTCTCTCTCTCTCTCTCTCTCTCTCTCTCTCTCTCTCCCTCCCTCTCATAAATTTAAAGAAAATTAAAGATTGGGGTGGGGCGGGGGGAAGAAGGAACCTGCAAGGGTATGATTAGGCCAACCATAGCATCTGCCACAAGGGCCATGAGGCATATGTACAAGGGCCATGAGGCATATGTTTTGGATACTTTTATAAACTGTGCTTTTAAAAGCTTTGTGATACTGACTCCACCCGAATTTTCATAGGCCAAGCAGCAAGGTATGCTGGGACCTCTGAAGCAGGTTATGCCAGACCAGGGTTAGAGTGTCTCATGCCCCACGAGGTTGACCTGCTGCCTGAAGGCAGAGCCCACAGTGCCTTGAGACATGGCGCTCCGTTTCCTCTTAAGTCTCTGTCCAGCGGGTCCGTCCAGTGGACAGAGCACCGGCAGGAAGCTATGGCCGGGGATTGTAGAGACTTTAGTACTTGGGCAGGGGCAGGGATCAGAGAGCCACGGATTCCGCAGTTTTGAAGCACAAGCCCAGCCAGGAGATCAAGGATAAGGTGCAGTCTTTGGGGAAAACTGTGGCAAGAAGGGTCTTAGGTCAGTTCTAAGAATGCAAACCAGAAAACCAAGGTAGAACCACACTTGTAAGGCCTGAGTATGCTGCAGGGAAGTGGGAGGGAGCTGCAGCTGGACTGGCAACAGGTGCTGAGGGTGCTCTTCAGCACCTCAGATGCCGGCCGGAGCCCTTTTTGGTGTCATGGACACTATTGGTGCCCACCCAGATCCCCTTTACTGGCGAGTTCATCTGTCCTCCAGCTTCTGTGAGTGCTGGCAGCCAGCAGCTCAGCTGCACCCTTCTCCTTGAAATGGCACTCTTTTGAGAGCTTCTTCACCTAGATATGCCTGGGAGAATCCTCTTTCAGGGATGGCCCAGAACTAGTGCCTGGTTGGTGTGTGTGCCTAAAATTCCACCCCTGGCCTCAAACGGGATGACCCTGAGGTGCCCCTGATGCTGCAGAGCTTCCTGTGGGAGCAGCCTGAGCCTAGCTGCAGCTGGACTCAGATCCTTGCCAGCTTCTTCCCCTGCCCTAACCTGCTCCCCTCCACTCGCTAACAGGAATTATTACTCCAGAGCCTGCCCTCAGTAAACCACTCACCCAAGAATCCCCATCTCGGGCTCTGCTTTTAGAGAACCCCACGTAAGCCTTCTGAAATGCGTGGAATGTGGCAGCAGCGCCAGGCTGAGTGGGTAAGAAGTTTGCAAGAGATGGGTATCCAACCCTCCTGTTGTGTCAGATTTCTGGGCCAAACTGGACCCTCTGAGCTAGGATGGTTGGTCAGTATCTCAATTAGAATGAATTAAGTCCCTGTGTGAGCCCAGAGCTGTGCTAGATTCAGTGGGGACTAAAACGGAAACACGAAAATATGTCCTCCGTGAAATTCAATTAAGCAAGGGTTTATTTCTATAAGCCTTTTCCTTCTGTTGTACCTCTAGTACATTTTAGCCACTCCCTGTGGTTAGGTATCAGATAAAAGAAGAAGGGACTAGAAGTTGGGACAAGAAAAAGGGAGATAAGGCAACAAATCAGCGGTTCTCAACCTGTGGGTCGCAACCCCTTTGGGGGTCGAACGACCCTTTCACAGGTGTCGCCTAAGACCATCCTGCCTATCAGATATTTACATGACGATTCATAACAGTAGCAACATTACAGTTATGAAGTAGCAACGAAAATAATTTTCTGGTTGGGTCACAACATGAGGAACTGTATTTAAAGGGCCAGAAGGTTGAGAACCACTGCAACAGATAGAGTGATGAGATTTTGGCAACATGACCTTGGGAGAGATGAAGGAAACTGAGGCAAAAAAAATAAACAAAATAGTCCCAGCCCTCCACTCCCCTGGGCTGTTTTGAGAGGAATAGAAAAAACCATCCCAGGACCCTGCCCCTTCCAGCATGTCCCAGTAGGAAGCTGTCATGGAGAGGGCTGGTTGCATAACTTTTTTTTTATTTTAAAGGTATTCTCTAGCCTGCCGGCGTGGCTCAGTGGTTGAGCATAAACCTATGAACTAGGAGGTCACAGTTCGATTCCTGGTCAGAGCACATACCTTGGTTGTGGGTTCTATCCCCAGTAGGGGGCGTGCAGGAGGCAGCCAATCAATGACTCTCATCATTGATGTTTCTATCTCTCTCTCCTTCTCCCTTCCTCTCTGAAATTAATTAAATAAAAAAATAAAAAGATATCCTCTCATTTAAAATTTTTTTCTTAAATTGTATTTTTCAATTAACTGCTGTTATACAGGGAAGGGATTGAGACACGTTGGCAAACAGCCGGAGTTAAAGGAGCGTGGCTCAGGCCTTTGCACCTGAGACGCCAAGTGCGGCTGCCTGGCTGGAGCCGTGGAGGGCGGGAGGCAGGAGCCACCAGCCCTGAGCCATAAAGTCAGACAGATGGTGACCGTTTAACAGGAGCTCCAGACACAGGGAAATGCCGCTCGGTGTGCATAGTCTCCGCCTCAGAGCAAAGCAGACTTTCATGTGTGTCATTGAAAACTGCAGGGGAGCGGAATCTAGAAAAGGTTTCAAGGAACAAAGGTCGGTAAATGGAAATTAATTATACAGTGCCACGCTGACTCATTTACGAGTGTAAAGATACCACGAATGGTCTCTCTATTTCATGTGTGGTCTTCATTGTTTGAGTGTAATGAAGGTAAAGCTGCATCAGGGCTCACAGAGCTTCACTTTTGCACTCCCTCTTCCAGCCTCCTATTTTCCTGACGATCTCAGTCCCCTGACTGCAGGATCAGAAGGCAGGGTCCTGGCAGGAAGCCGGTGGCACAGTTTAATAATAGAGATTATTTACAGAAGTTTAAGCAGTGTGTAAAGAAGCCACAAGAAATAGTGCAAGCCGTGGGGCTGGAAACAGCAGGGATTATTCCTACCCCAGACCTATAGGGGCAGAAAACATAAGGGACTGGAGCCCAATGGAACTGAAGGGGCCTGGCAGGAGCTGGCCTTTTTGTACCACAGGGAGGTGCTGGGGGCATAGACCCTTCCCTCTAATTCACTGCTGTCCGGCATGGTTGCCTGTTGATGCCTTCCCCACAGCCAGCCTCTTGGGGCACAGGGAGGGCAGAGAATGGTGGGAGTGCATGGAGGATGCAGGGCCAGACCACATGCTGTCCCAGCTAACAGTGCTGCAGGACAGACCCTCACAAGGCAGAGCGGCTCAGAGTGTAATGCTGATTGTCAGTTGTGTCCTTGTCAGTGCATGTTAGTCTCTTTTGAGGAGGAATAGAGAGGCCCTCAAACAAAGAAAGAGAAAAAACAGTCCTCAGAAGTCAGCCCCAGAGACTAGCAGAGCAGGGTGATGTCAGATGAGGAACTGAGGCCCAGAGGATCGAAGTGCCCTGTTCACTTCTGCACTTGCTCCTCCATCCTCCTGTGATTTAGGGACAAAGCCAGAACCCAGTTCAGAGCTGGATAAAATGCAGGGTGTGGTGAGGTGACTGTCTTTAGGAAGGTCTAGGATCTGAGATTCCTGCATGGAGCTGCCTCAGGTGACAGGGGCGGGACAGAGCTGGATGGCCATGGACAGAGAGGAAAGGGAAAAGCACTCTGGGAAGAGCTTATCTCCTCAATGGAGCCTCAGTTTGGGGCTAGGGTCTCCCAGAGGACCTTGTCCAGCACATGAAGGCCTGGCCACGGTGGAGATGGAGGGTTGATGAGGCTCAGGACTTTGGTCAGTTGGTGTCCTCAACTTTTTCCAGGCTGTGCCTTCAGCCAGAGCAGACTATGTGGAAATGGGGGCTGCTCTGGCTCTGTGACCCCTATTGAGCTTACCCTTGGGGAGGACAGGGATTACAGTCTGCCTTTGGGGAGCCTGAGCTACAGGAATTTGGCGACCAAGCATCCTTCCTAAGGACCCTGAGCTCGGGAGAAGGGCGTTCAGCTTCCCCCCCAGGAGCCAACAGCTGGGAGGGGTGGGCAGGATCCAGAGAGCTGCCAGCTTTGCTGCCCATGTCTCAGCAAGGGAGAGAGGGCTGTCGGTAGCATGAAGAAAATGCTGGTTTCACCTTCAGCCTGTGGTTGGTACCACGCCTGTGTTTAATTGAAGATGTCTGCCTTCTAAGAATCCATAGTGAGCATCAGGGCCTCACCACCAGGTCAGAAATGGCAGACTGGGTGATTAGGATGCAGATTTACTTGTGGGACAGGGCTGTTTTGACCATTTGAAGCCTGGTCACGTGAGTTCTTGTGTCTGCTTTGAGCACTGTCTAGGAATCTAGCTTGTAACTGACCCAAATCAGGCAGTTCCCTCATGGAGCCCTGCCCTGACCCAGGCACTGCCACTTTCTTGGCTACATATGCCCAGCCCTTGTCCTCAAGGAGCTCAAGGTCAGTGGAGATGGGGGCCCGAGAAGCCACGTAAACGAATTTGGACCCATTACAGACTGTTAGCACATCAGCTCAGGGCTGGAACCTAGCAAAATTAGACCTCTCCCTCATGCTGAGGACGAGGGCGTGGCTATCTAGCCAGCCACTAATAAGTATGAGAGAATGGACTCTTTTTATTTATTGTAGAAACATTTGGTTAACTGGGAGCGTAGGGATCACAATGGGGATGCCAAAGAGATGGCGACTCTCAAAAGGAGAGTCTGGCTTAGTTCACATATGCCTTCTCCCATCTGGAGCACCTCCTTCCAGAGCCTTCTTTACGTAGAATGTGAATGCTCTATGGTCCGTCCGTTGAGGGGAACAGTCCTCTGGGCCACATAGCATATGGATACTTCTTAGTTCTTTGTCAGGTGTTTTCTCTGGCTAGCTGTATTGTAAACTCCTCAGGGAGAGGGCCATGTCTTAGATACAGTTTCTCCATACAACGCCCAGGACACACTTGTTCAAGTTGTGAATGGCTGAGTGGGGGCCTCCACTCAGTGCACCTACTGGGCTAACCTGGCCTCCCCTCTCCTCTCTGGAGCCAGTGATGGCTTCCACCTTTTCACTCATGGATCTCACATTCATGGGGGATTTGATCCCTTTTCCTGTAGCCTAGTAAACCTTTGTTTAGAAATGTCCCTCCTTCTACTTTGTCCTCCTTTTAGGTTTAAGTTCAGTGGCCAAATAAAGCTATGCACTCCCTTACCCGGCAGTGCTCTCTGTGTCTGGACAATAGCGGTCACTGGGAAGATCTCCTCTCCTGTCCCATAAATCACCGGGCAGCACTGGCTGGCTACTTCATGCCGCTGACTCTGAGAAAGCTCTGCAGTGCTATTTCTGAATAATAATAAATGGAGCTGGGGTTCAGTGGCCTTTGCTCCTCATCTCTGGTTCTGCAGAGCAGAGAGGTGTGTGCTTAAGGGAGGCAGGATACGTCTCAGGGGTGGCGATTCTCTCAGGGGAAGGCAGCTTCCCTAATTGCCTCTTCATTGCAGAAGTTGCCTGGTCTGTTTCCTCAAGGGACACTTTGCTCATCTGAGTGGAGGATGCTTTTAGCTATTCAGCTCCAGCCCTCGGCTTGGTCTGTCAGAAAGCCACACAATTACAAAGGGAGGATGACTTCTGGCTGGATGGCAGCCCTTAAAGCCATCCCCTGCGGTGCACAGCTAGCCCTACACACTGCCATCCTCCACACTCCCTCCCTCTGCAGCCTTGGCCCAAGTACCTTCGCTCAGTCCATGCAGAATCCCAGCCTGTTCCCAGTCCCCAGGCTAGAGAGTCTGTTGGCTCACATCCAAGCACCTTGGCACTGAGCCTGCCTCCCTCCCTGACTCTGATTAGGAGTGTTTCCCCAGTGATGCTGTTGGAGGCTCTCTTAGGTAAGTGACCTCCTAGTCTAGCTTGGTCCCAGGACCCTCTCCTCAGCACCAACCCCTCATGGATAATATTCCTCCTGGGTTTACACTGCTGGGAAGGACCGGTGGCAATGGCCCTGGGCTTTAGAAAGGGCGAGATAGGAACACCACTGGCCAAGGACATGACCCTGGACTGTGTCTGAGAACTCTCATGTCCTTTCTGTTCTGCTGACTTTTATCTTGGGCATCCTCCGTGAATTTGGATTTTCATTTTTGTTTTGATGGCTGTCATTTTGAATATGGATTCGGTCATATTCTGAAATTATTTTGGCATCCTTGTCCCAATTTTTATGACATATTAACTCCATGGCCCCCTCGTGTTCACTTTTTCTTTTATTGCACTACAGCGGCACCTGGGCCCATCCTCCCCTTTCAACACAGTTGAAGTAGCATATAGATATTAGACCATTTTTGTAAGTGACTTTGGGGACAGAAACAGGGCTGAAAATACCAGTGTTTTTGATGTCAACTAGCTTAATATACTCAGTATAAAAATTAGCCCTATGGAGGCAGAATATTTCAATCTTTACCTGCAATTTAATCGTTGTCCCAGATATCAGCATGGAAAATCAGAAAAGGTACAATAAATTGCTGAGTTACAATAGACTCTAATTCATGGAGGCTGCAGACATCATGACGATCATCCTCCTACTTAATGAAGGAGGGTTGTTTGTTTTGTAACAATCCCAGCAGCTGCTAATCCAGCCCAGACGCTTGGCCCATCGCAGGGACTCAGTAAATAGTGGGTATTATTTTAAAATGCAATGACGGATTCATTTCTCTAATGGATGCAATTTTTATTAAAATGACAACATAAATTACAGTTACTCACAATGAGAAAGTTGAAATAGGGAGACATATCCTGGGGAAATGCATTATCCCCTCGCAGCTCATTGGGACTTTCAAATCATCTCTCTAGTAGAAATCTCTATGGGATGAGATACCAGGCGTCTGGCCCAGCAGGACTGTTGATACCCTGCACATCGCAAAGCACGACACCGAAGCTACTAAAAATCAGGTTAGGACTAGTGCATCAGTAAAGCTACCTGCACAGAGAAAGACAGATATGCAGGAGTCCAAAGCATAGGGTGAAAGAGACACACCCAACCAGGTAAAAGTCATGTTTCTTTCTTAGCAAATACCACTCTTCGTCATCACTACTGGATGAATCTTGACTTTTTTCTCCCGGGAATCATTAACTTGCTCTCCCCACTCTGATAGCTTCCAGGCACTGAAAAGACTTCTTCCAGCTCATAGATTGGGTCGAAGGAACCCTCAGAGGATTTCCACTTGTGGTCTTTATTCAATGATTCTCTCTAATTTTCCTAAGGAGAAAAGATGATACTTCCCTGTTCTGCAGACTCAGAGATGTGCCCCCTAACAAAAGATCCTCTTCTGTGTGGTTCTCTCTGCTCTGTGGCTGAGAAGGAAGAAGCCCCACCCCCATACCAAGGTGTTCTGTGCACAAGTCCCCCTCACCCCCAGCCACTGAAATCTGCCTCACCCTCTTTACTGTCACCTTGTGCCTTCCAAAGTCCAGCCATATCAAACTCACCTGAAAAATGATTTATTTAACTGGTCTCTGCTGAGGAGATAACCGTAGTCTCAGTTTTATCTTAAGAACATATTAAATACAAGTGGAACAAAACCAAATCATTTTGGAACAACGATACAGTGATTTCCTCCCATGTCTCCTTCATAGCCTAGAAAACGAAAAAAAAGGAAGGGAAGGGAAGAGGAGATAGTTTCCTGCATTCCCCTCACTCTGACCCCCTGCACCATCAGCCATCACAGAGCAGGAGGAAAATGGAGTGATGGCCAGTACCTGCAGCCAAGTCCCAGGACCCAGGACACAGAAGCAATAAGTAGCCAAGTCAGGCTTCTACTGGTTCACACCTCTTTAAGGAATGAGTAGGTTTCTCTTTGAAGTGCACGAAGTGCAC